>NC_053429.1:108765687-108949088 GCF_007990345.1 Gossypium hirsutum | reverse complement strand
TCCTGGGTCATGAAAATCACCTAGGAAAATATGTTAACACACATCCTGTAATGTCCCACGCCCGGACCGTCGTCGGAGTCGAGTATGAGGTGTTACTAAGCTTAATTTAACATATTTAGAACTTTGGATTATTTATTTCTACATTCACAGCTTTTAAGCTACTTGCATCACAGTCACAAGAAAATCATATCTCGAGTTACGAAACTCGAAATCAAGATCCGTAAATTTTCCCTAAATCTAGACTCATATACCTATCTACTAATTTTTTTCTAGAATTTTTGGTTGGGCCAATTAGTACAGTTTATTAGTTAAATTACCCATGTTTCAGGACTTGACTGGTCTGACCTCTGTTTACCACGAACCACATTTCTCTCTGTAAAAAATCCATATGACTATGAGGTTTGTTTCTAATGAAACTAGACTCAATAAGGATTCTGAGAATATAAAATAAACTACCTAATTATATCTTTACAATTTATGGTGAATTTCTAAAGTTGGAACAGGGGATTCAGAAACTGCTATGACCCTGTTTCACTAAAATTCAATATCTTGTAACATATAATTCCTTTACCTGTTTATTTGTTTCATGTGAAACTAGACATAATAAGCTTCAATTTGCTATGTATTCCATCACCAAGTTCAATTTCTATGATTTTTAGTAAATTTTTAAACTCGCGTCAGTGTTGCTGCAGTATTCTGTTTATGGCAAATTCATCCCTTTTATGAGTTTTTATGCACTAAGTATCTTAATAATTTTCCTTAACATCAAATATAATCTAAACTAAATATTTTCATAATTTATCATTATCAAGCATTTTCTCAACCATTCCATCACCATACCATAAGATCATTTACACAAAAAAAAAGTATATTGCTATACATGCCATACTTAAATTTACAAGCCATTACCAAAAGTCTTCCGGATAGTTGACTGAGCCTTCGACCTATCCCGACTCCTGAGCTGGCTTGTCCAAAACTACAATGAGTAAGAAGGAGGGAGTAAGCATAAATGCTTAGTAAGTTCATATGCAAATAATAAGCAACATAACAAACAGTCATACCAATCAACATTAGCATGTATCACTAAAACACATATCACATTTTTAATCATTTTCATCATCTTATTACCTTATCGTGGTTGTATCAATACTCAACCCGAGGGTTAAATACATACCTGTCCAAAATAACCATTTCACATCACTCACCAATACTTCTCTTTACATCTCGAATATTCCTCCATTGAGTAGAACTTTACCCGTTGAATACATCGAATATAATTCGGATACATGGATAACTTGCACATAAGTGCCATATATGCAATCAAGCAATCATGTAACCGCCCATAAGCGAATTCGGACTCAACTCAACGAGCTCAGCGTTCGCATCCATAAGTGAACTCGACTCAACTCAACGAGTTCGGATGCCTAGTTACATCTCACGAACTCGACTCAACTCAACGAGTTCGGACATTCGCATCCATAAGTGAACTCGGACTCAACTCAACGAGTTCGGATGCTCAATCATCCTAGTGACATGTCACTTGTATCCTAATCTATTCCTAAGGTTCAAACGAGATTTTCCTCGAACACTTATCCTTGCCGTCTTCCGTAGAATGCCGAAATCAATACTCGGTAACAATTATATTTAACAAGTAGTTCACATAATTACATATTATTTGAAATTAACCACAAAGCATACATTTCATAATAAAATTCAGCATAACATATAATTAACATCAATAACTTAAAAATAACCATTATGATACATTATTTACACATGAACTTACCTTGGTACCAAAATACAAAGATTTTGCAATTTAGTCCACAATCTTTTCTTTTCCTCGATTGAGGTCGATTCCACGTCTTTCTTGATCTAAAATAGCACATTTAGCTTATTTAATACTCACATTATCAAATTAATCCTTAACTCAAATTTTGGCAAAATTACAATTTTACCCCTAAACTTTTGCATATTTACATTTTTGCCCCTAGGCTCGGGATTAAAATTTATTCCTTATTCTTATGTTTTACAACATGCTGATCACTTTTATCTTCTATGGCAACATCAAATTCTCACTCTAACATGTACTTGTGACTATTAGGTATTTTTACCGATTAAGCCCTTTTACTCGTTTTTGCTTAAAATCGAGTAGTACAAGTTGTCTAACATAATTTAAAACTTATATTCTATCATAAAACATCAAAATACACAAATTTCACCTATGGCTATTTTTCCAAATATAAACCCTAGGTTAAATTATTGCTAACATAAGCTTTATCGAGTTACCGGATCTCAAAATCGTAAAAATCATTAAAAACGGGGCTTAGAATCACTTACTATGGAGCTTGGAAGCTTGAAACAAACCCTAGCTATGGAGAACCCTTGAAATTTCGGCCTAATGAAGAAGATGGACAAAAATTGGCTTTTAATTTTGTTTTTAATTCATTTTAATAACTAAATGACCAAAATACCCTTACTACTAAACTTTCCAAAAATTCCTTCCATGTCCTAATTTTGTCCATGAACTTAAAATTGGTCAAATTGCTATTTAAGACCTCCTCATTAATATTCCAAAACAATTTCATACTAAAAACTTCTAGAATGCAAGTTTTGCAACTTATTCGATTTAGTCCCTACTTTCAATTTAAGCAGTTTAGGCATAGAATTTCATCACGAAATTTTCACATAATCATGCAATCATATCATAAACCTAAAAATAATTATAAAATAATTATTTCTATCTCAGATTTATGGTCACGAAACCACTATTCTGATTAGGCCCTAATTCGGGATATTACAACTCTCCCCCCTTTAAGGATTTTCGTCCTCGAAAATCTTACCGGTAAACAGATGTGGGTATTGATTTCTCATAGTTTCTTCGGATTCCCATGTAGCTTCTTCTACTCCATGCCTTTGCCACAACACCTTCACAAGTGCAACATTTTTATTCCTTAGTTGTTTGACCTCTCGAGCTAAAATCTTAATCGGTTCTTCTTCGTAGGTCATATCTGGTTGTAGTTCAATTTCTGTCGGTGAAACTACATGTGAAGGATCCGAACGATACCGACGTAACATAGATACGTGGAACACATCATGAATCTTCTCTAATTCAGGTGGTAATGCTAGCCGATATGCTACCGGTCCAACTTTTTCAATTACTTCATACGGCCCAACAAAACGCGGACTTAATTTGCCCTTCCGTCCAAATCTAAGGACTTTCTTCCACGGAGTCACCTTTAAAATACTTTATCACCAACTTGAAATTCAATGTCCTTTCGCTTTAGGTCTGCATAAGATTTCTGTCTATCTGAAGCAGCTTTCAAACAATCTCGAATTATCTTCACTTTTTCTTCAGTTTCTTTTATTAGATCAACTCCATAAATCTGATTTTCCTTGAGTTCAGTCCAATACAATGGCGTTCGACACTTACGACCATATAATGCTTCATAAGGTGCCATTTTCAATCTCGTCTGATAACTATTATTGTAAGCAAATTCCACCAACGGTAAGTATCTTTCCTAACTTCCTTGAAATTCCAATACACAACATCTAAGCATATCTTCAAGAATCTGAATTATTCTTTCTGATTGTCCATCAGTTTGTGGATGAAAAGCAGTACTGAAATTTAACTTCGTACCTAACGCGTCTTGCAACTTTTGCCAAAACCGCGAGGTAAACCTTGCATCTCTATCTGAAATAATCGATAATGGTATTCCGTGTAATCTAACAATTTCTCTAATATACAGTTCAGCCAACTTGTTAAGAGAATAATCCGTACGTACTAGGATAAAATGAGCCAACTTAGTTAATCTGTCAACTATTACCCAGATGGCATCTTTCTTTCCCGGAGTCAATGGCAATCCTGAAACAAAATCCATAGTAATCCGATCCCATTTCCATTCAGGAACCATAATAGGCTGGAGTAATCCTGAAGGTACTTGGTGTTCAGCTTTCACCTGTTGACAAATTAAGCATTTGGACACAAACTCTGATATATCTTTTTCATTCCATTCCACCAATACATTTCTTCAAGTCATTATACATTTTCGTACTACCCGGATGAATCGAGAAATAACCACTATGTGCTTCCTGTAGGATCTTTTGAATCAATTCCTCATTCTTTGGTACACAAATCCGATCTTTAAACATTAAGCACCCATCAGAACCAATTCTGAAATCTGATCCCGTATCAGCTTCACACTGTTTTCTTTTGGCTAGCAAATCTTGATCATTTTTCTGAGTTTCAGAAATCTCTTGTAAAAACATCGGTCTTGCTCTTAACTCTGCTAGAATCGAACCGTCATCTGACATTTTCAACTGAGTGTTCATAACTCTCAAAGAAAACAACAACTTTCTACTTAAAGCATCGGCAACCACATTCACTTTTCCCGGATGATAATCAATAACAAGCTCATAATCTTTCAATAACTCCAACCATCTTCGCTGTCTCAAATTCAAGTCTTTTTGTGACATCAAGTATTTAAGACTTTTGTGATCGGTATATACTCGGCACTTTTCACCATACAAATAATGTCGCCAAATCTTCAAAGCAAACACCACTGCAGCCAATTCCAAATCGTGAGTAGGATAATTCCTCTCATGAGGTTTTAACTGCCTCGAAGCATAAGCCACCACTTTTCCTTCTTGCATGAGTACACACCCCAAACCATTTAGAGAAGCATCACTATACACCACAAATTCTTTACCTAATTCGGGTTGTACCAACACTGGTGCTTCAGTTAATAACTTTTTCAATTCTTCAAAACTCTGTTGACATTCTTCCGTCCATTCAAATTTAACATCCTTTCGGAGTAGTCTAGTCATAGGAGCAGCAATTATAGAAAATCCATTTACAAACCGCCGATAATACCCAGCTAGCCCCAAGAAACTTCTAACTTCAGTTACGTTTTTCGGTGGTTTCCAATCAACAATGGCTGAAATTTTACTAGGATCAACCCGTATACCATCACCTGAAACAATATGACCCAAAAATCCAACTTTCCGGAGCTAAAATTCACTTTTACTAAACTTAGCATACAGCTGCTTATCTCTCAAAGTTTGCAAAACTATCCTCAAATGCTCAGCATGCTCTGTCTCATCTTTTGAATAAATTAAAATATCATCTATAAACACCACAACAAATCTGTCCATGTATGGCTGAAATATGCGATTCATTAAATCCATAAACACAGCAGGAGCATTTGTCAACCCGAATGGCATAACTAAAAATTCATAATGACCGTACCTTGTTCTAAAAGCAGTTTTAGGCACATCCGACTCCTTTACCCGCAGTTGGTAATACCCAGATCTCAAGTCAATCTTTGAAAACCATGTCGCTCCTTTTAGCTGATTAAACAAATCATCAATTCTTGGCAACGGATACTTGTTTTTGATTGTCACCTTGTTTAACTGCCGATAATCAACACACAACCTCATAGAACCATCCTTCTTTTTCACAAATAACACGGGAGCACCCCAAGGTGAAAAACTCGGTCTCACAAAACCTTTATCAGTCAACTCTTGCAACTGCGACTTTAATTCCTTCAACTCTACTGGTGCCATTCTATACGGAGCAATCGAAATTGGAGCTATTCCCGGTATGAAATTAATACCAAATTCTACTTTCCTGACTGGAGGCAAACCTGGCAATTCTTCTGGAAATACGTCTGAAAATTCACACACAACCGGCACTGATTCAACTTTCTTTTCAACTTCTTTTGTATTAATTACATACGCCAAATAAGCTTCATAACCCTTTCTCAGATATCTTTGAGCCGACATTGAAGAAATCACACTAGGCAATGCCTCTGATTTATCTGATTCAACCCGCAGAGTTTCACCATTTTCACACTTTAATTCTATAACCTTTTCTTTGCAATTTATTTTAGCATCATGCAATGTCAACCAATCCATACCCAAAATAACATCAAACTCATCAAACGGCAACAACATCAAGTCGGCCGAAAAGTAATGATCCCGAATCATTAAAGGACATTTCTTACATACTTTATCAACAGTCACACATTTGCCTAACGGATTCGACACTCTAATCATAAATTCTGTGTTCTCAACAGGTATATTCATACTAGACACCAATTTCATGCACACATATGAATGAGTAGAACCGGGATCAATCAAACCAATAACATTAACATTATAGAGAGAAAATGTACCATTAATCACATCAGGTGAGGAAGCATCTTCACGCGCTTTAATAGCATAAGTTCTAACCGGTGCATCCCTGGCTACATTCTTACTGCTTGTTTCACTTCCAACTTTTCTCGGATACCTTCCCCTCGAGTCTGCACCACTAGCTTTTACATTCTAAAATTTTTCTTTCTCAGCTCTCTCTGGGCAGTCTCTAATAAAATGATCTGGAGAACCACATCGAAAACATTCACTTGCTCTGCACGGACCAAAATGATTTCTACCACATCGCTGGCACTCGGGTTTAACAAATCTCGAGTTCCCTACACTGGCTGCAGAAGTATTCTGAGATTTAGGACCCACATTTTGCTTCTTATAATTCCCATATGATTGTCCAGCTGAAGCTTGGGAACGAGGATTCATACTCCTTGACTTTCTAGGTTGTTGTGAAAATGAACTACTCATCGGTCTTTTCTTCCAATTTCTAGTCTCAGCCTCTACCTTTTTCTTTTCTTTAAGTAGTTCTTCAGCCTTGCAAGCTCGATCAACCAGTACTACCATTTCTTTTAGTTCAAGGATCCCGACAAATACTTTAATGTCTTCGTTGAGCCCGTCTTCAAATCGTCGGCACATCTTGGCTTCTGTAGGAACATATTCCCTGGCATACTTACTCAATCGAACAAACTCTCTTTCATATTCTGAGACTGTCATATTACCTTGCTTCAGCTCAAGAAACTCTTTACATTTCTGATCAATAAACCTTTCACTAATATATTTCTTCCGAAACTCTTCTTGAAAGAATTCCCAGGTTACCCTCTCTTTCGGTACCACCGAAATCAAAGTCTTCCACCAATTATAGGCTGAATCTCTCAACAAAGATGTAGCACATTTCAAATATTCTTCAGGTGTACAAGATAATTCATCAAATACCCGGATAGAATTTTCAAGCCAGAACTCTGCTTTCTCTGCATCATCATCAATATTTGCTCTAAATTCTTCAGCCCCTTGTTTACGAATTCTGTCAACGGGGGTTCTGTGAAATTTATCATATCCATACCTTGAGGCATCGGGGGTACAGGTTGAGGAATTGGGGGAGGTGGGGGAGGTTGTACATTTGGGTTCGTACGAACGAACTCAGAGTACCATGCACTCATCATTTGGAGAAAGGCTTCCCGATCCCTTTCTCCTCCTCCCTGACCAACAGTAGGAGGTGGGTTTCAGTCGGCGCTGCCCCTTCAGCCGGAGCTGGTGCATTACTCTCTACTTCATCTGCCACAGCTGGATCGGGATCCATTTACTATATAAAAATCATTTAAAAAGGTCAGAAGTTGTCACACTATCAGAATTCATACATATGGCATGTATAGCAAAATCCGTACATACAACACGTAGTCCGAGAACTGACTAAACCTGCTCTGATACCACTAAATGTAACGCCCCCACGCCCGAGACCGTCGCCGGAGTCGAGTATGAGGTGTTACTAAGCTTAATTTAACATATTTAGAACTTTGGATTATTTATTTCTACATTCACAGCTTTTAAGCTACTTGCATCACAGTCACAAGAAAAATCATATCTCGAGTTACGAAACTGAAAATAAAGATCCGTAAATTTTCCCTAAATCTAGACTCATATAACTATCTACTAATTTTTTTCTAGAATTTTTGGTTGGGCCAATTAGTACAGTTTATTAGTTAAATTTACCCATGTTTCAGGACTAGACTGGTCTGACCTCTGTTTACTACGAACCACATTTCTCTATGTAAAAAATCCATATGACTATGAGGTTTGTTTCTAATGAAACTAGACTCAATAAGGATTCTGAGAATACAAAATAAACTACCTAATTATATCTTTACAATTTATGGTGAATTTCTAAAGTTAGAACAGGGGATTCAGAAATTGCTATGACCCTGTTTCACTAAAATTCAAATATCTTGTAACATATAATTCCTTTACCTGTTTCATTTGTTTCATGTAAAACTAGACATAATAAGCTTCAATTTGATATGTATTCCATCACCAAGTTCAATTTCTATGATTTTTAATAAATTTTTAAACTCGCGTCAGTGTTGCTGCAGTATTTTGTTTATGGCAAATTTCATCCCTTTTATGAGTTTTTATGCACTAAGTATCTTAATAATTTTCCTTAACATCAAATATAATCTAAACTAAATATTTTCATAATTTATCATTATCAAGAATTTCCTCAACCATTCCATCACCATACCATAAGATCATTTACACAAAAAAAAAGTATATTGCTATACATGCCATACTTAGATTTACAAGCCATTACCAAAAGTCTTCCGGATAGTGTGACTGAGCCTTCGACCTATCCCGACTCCTGAGCTGGCTTGTCCAAAACTACAATGAGTAAGAAGGAGGGAGTAAGCATAAATGCTTAGTAAGTTCATATGCAAATAATAAGTAACATAACAAACAGTCATACCAATCAACATTAGCATGTATCACTAAAACACATATCACATTTTTAATCATTTTTCATCATCTTATTACCTTATCGTGGTTGTATCAATACTCAACCCGAGGGTTAAATACATACCTGTCCAAAATAACCATTTCACATCACTCACCAATACTTCTCTTTACATCTCGAATATTCCTCCATTGAGTAGAACTTTACCCGTTGAACACATCGGAATATAATTCGGATACATGGATAACTTGCACATAAGTGCCATATATGCAATCAAGCAATCATGTAACCCGCCCATAAGCGAACTCGGACTCAACTCAACGAGCTCAGGCGTTCGCATCCATAAGTGAACTCGGACTCAACTCAACGAGTTCGGATGCCTAGTTACATCTCACGAACTCGGACTCAACTCAACGAGTTCGGACATTCGCATCCATAAGTGAACTCGGACTCAACTGAACGAGTTCGGATGCTCAATCATCCTAGTGACATGTCACTTGTATCCTAATCTATTCCTAAGGTTCAAACGGGATTTTTCCTCGAACACTTATCCTTGCCGTCTTCCGTAGAATGCCGAAATCAATACTCGGTAACAATTATATTTAACAAGTAGTTCACATAATTTACATATTATTTGAAATTAACCACAAAGCATACATTTCATAATAAAATTCAGCATAACATATAATTAACATCAATAACTTAAAAATAACCATTATGATACATTATTTACACATGAACTTACCTTGGTACCAAAATACAAAGATTTTGCAATTTAGTCCACAATCTTTTCTTTTCCTCGATTGAGGTCGATTCCACGTCTTTCTTGATCTAAAATAACACATTTAGCTTATTTAATACTCACATTATCAAATTAATCCTTAACTCAAATTTTGGCAAAATTACAATTTTACCCCTAAACTTTTGCATATTTACATTTTTGCCCCTAGGCTCGGGATTAAAATTTATTCCTTATTCTTATGTTTTACAACATGCTGATCACTTTTCTCTTCTATGGCAACATCAAATTCTCACTCTAACATGTGCTTGTGACTATTAGGTATTTTTACCGATTAAGCCCTTTTACTCGTTTTTGCTTAAAATCGAGTAGTACAATTTGTCTAACATAATTTAAAACTTCATATTCTATCATAAAACATCAAAATACACAAATTTCACCTATGGGTATTTTTCCAAATATAAACCCTAGGTTAAATTATTGCTAACATAAGCTTTATCGAGTTACCAGGATCTCAAAATCGTAAAAATCATTAAAAACGGGGCTTGGAATCACTTACTATGGAGCTTGGAAGCTTGAAACAAACCCTAGCTATGGAGAACCCTTGAAATTTAATGAAGAAGATGGACAAAAATTGGCTTTTAATTTTGTTTTTAATTCATTTTAATAACTAAATGACCAAAATACACTTACTACTAAACTTTCCAAAAATTCCTTCCATGTCCTAATTTTGTCCATGAACTTAAAATTGGTCAAATTGCTATTTAAGACCTCATTAATATTCCAAAACAATTTCATACTAAAAACTTCTAGAATGCAAGTTTTGCAACTTATTCGATTTAGTCCCTACTTTCAATTTAAGCACTTTAGGCATAGAATTTCATCACGAAATTTTCACACAATCATGCAATCATATCATAAACCTAAAAATAATTATAAAATAATTATTTCTATCTCGGATTTATGGTCACGAAACCACTATTCCGATTAGGCCCTAATTCGGGATATTACACATCCAACTTTCATATTCCTCCATAATCCATCAAAATACAAGTAAATCATGCATGGATAAATTTTTAAACATGAACCCTAGCATGAAAAATGGGTAAAAATGGAGAGAGCAAGCTACCGGAATTTCAAAAATACAAAGAACATTAAAAACGGGGTTGAGAGCACTTACTATTGAGCTTGAAAAGCTTGAAAACCCTAGCTATGGAGGGCTTGAGAGTTTAGGCTGGTACAAGGGAGAAAATCGCTGAATTTTGGTTCAATTTTCCCATTTTATTTCATTAAAATGCCAAATGACCAAAATGCCCTTAAGACCTTTCTTTAAAATTTCATCCATGGAAGCCCATTTTTGTCCAAAAACTTAGAAATTGGGAAAATTTCTCTCCAAGACCTTCTAATTTATAATCTAAATCAATTTCATACAAATTTCTTCTAGAATCCAAGTTTTGCAATTTATTCAATTTAGTCCCTAATATCTAATTGGACACCCTACTCAAAAAATTTCTTCATGAAACTTTAACAAATATATATTATCATATTCTCGGCCTCATAATAATCATAAAATAAATATTTTGATGTCGGATTTGTTGTCCCAAAACCACTATTCCGACTAGGCCCTATTTCGCGATGTTACATTTCTCCCCCCTTAGAGACTTTCGTCCTTGAAAGTCTTACCAGTAAACAAATTCGGATATTGGCTTCTCATGGATTCTTCCAGCTCCCATGTTACCTATTCCACACCATGTCGATGCCATAAAACTTTTACTAATGCCACATCTTTATTCCTCAACTGTTTAATCTCACTGGCTAAAATCTTAACCAGTTCCTGTCCATAGGTCATGTCCGGTAGAATTTCAACCTTGGTGGTGAAATCATATGAGAGGGGTCTGATCGGTATTGTCTTAATATAGATACATGGAAAACATCATGAATATTTTCCAGTTCGGGTGGCAATGCCAAACGATAGGCTAACGGTCCAACTCTTTCGGTGATCTCGTACGGTCCGATAAATCGTGGACTCAGTTTGCCTTTCCGACCAAATCTCAACACCCTTTTCCATGGAGATACTTTCAAGAATACTCTATCTCCAACTTGGAACACAAATTCCTTTCTTTTCAGATTAGCATATGACTTTTACCTATCCAATGCCGCTTTTAGACAATTTTCTATCACTTTAACTTTCTCTTCAGTTTCTTTAATCAGATCAACTCCATGAATTTGACTTTTCTTAAGTTTTGTCCAGTACAATTGAGTTCAACACTTCCTACCATACAAGGCCTCATAAGGTGCCATCTTCAAACTTGTTTGAAAACTATTATTGTAGGAAAATTCTACCAACGGTAGGTATTTTTCCCAGCTACCCTGAAATTTGAGGATGCAACACCATAACATATCCTCGAGAATCTGAATCATCCATTCAAACTAACCATCGGTCTGAGGGTGAAAAGCTGTACTGAAGCTCAACTTTGTACCCAAGCTTGTAATTTATTCCAAAATCTCGAAGTGAACCTTGGGTCTTTGTCTGAAAGAATGACAGTGGTACTCCATGCAACCTTACGATCTCAGAAATGTATAAGTCGGCCAACTTATCAAAAGAGTAATCTGTCCTTACCAAAATAAAATGAGACGACTTTGTCAACTTATCCACTACAACCCATATGGCATCTTTCTTTTTTGGAGTCAAAGGCAATCCTGTCACGAAATCCATGGTAACTCTGTCCCACTTCCATTCGGGGACCATCACAGGCTGTAACAATCTTGAAGGTACTTGATGTTCAGCTTTAACTTGCTAACATACCAGCCATTTTGATACAAAATCAGAAATATCTCTTTTCATGCCGTTCCACCAGTACATTTTCTTCAAATCATTGTACATCTTGGTACTTCTTGGGTGAATTGACAAACGGCTGTCATGTGCTTCTTGCAAAATCTTCCGAATAAGCTCATTTTCCTTGGGTACATAAACCTTATCTCTGAACATCAACATCCATCAGAACCTGTACCGCCCCAAAAATCCTGAAATCTCGAACTTTCATTTTTTTCGGTTTCGATAAAAATTGTGCTTACCATTCCTAGTCAAATGTTAAATATGTGATAGTAGGTCTTGGTTAAGGTTAGAGTTTGAACCTAGGGGTGAAGGAAATTATGGTTTAATTATTAAAAGAACCTTGTTGGCAAGTAGGTTGGCTTTTAAATAAATGAAGGAAGAATTGGACCCAAGAAAGCCTTGTGGTGGAGTGGCAAGTGGCGTCACATGCAAGGCAATGAGGTAAGGGATTCGAATCCCTCCTTGCTCAAAAGAAGGATTTATTTTTACTTAAGGGATGGACAGTGGTGGCATTGGATATGAACACTGTAGGGAGTGATAAGAGGAGAAATTTGAGGAGGGGATTTAGAGAGTCCAGGGAGAAAAATTAGGAGATGAGAAGTGAAGAAGAGGTGGAGCCAAATTAGGAATTTGGGTATACGAAATTCAGCCATAGAGGCTATTTATAGGTACCGAATGTGAGGTTGCCAAGCTAATGTTGAATTCTCCTTCACATTGTTACCAGAAAGCACATTTTTTCTCCAAAGATCTAAAAGTCGGAATCCCTTGTTTTACCTTTTTTTTCTTTGTGTCGATTCTCCATTCTTCCCTACTCAAAGTTTTCTATTTGATTCACCTCTGGTTTTAAATGATTTCTACTTTTCTTTGTGCCGAATAACCTTTTTCACCATACAAGTTTCAAGAGCCGAATATCCTCTGTGCCACCACTACCCTTTCCACTCAGTCAATTCTAGTGTAAGTGTTTTGCTCTCTCAATCAGTTTTGCTAGTATAGATCATTCTGTCCCTCACTTCTTCTAATCAATTTTTGTAGGATTAGTATCGAATCACAGTATTTTGGATCCCTGCCAATTTATTCCTTAGGTGTAAGATATTGGTAAGTGTTCTTCACTTCGGTAAAGGTTGGCCGAATAGGCTTTAGTAGTAAAGGGTGACATATGATGGATACAAGTCACCCAATATGTTTTTAACGATAAAGGTTAATGTAGTTCTAGGAAGTATTCGTGATTAGTGATCAAGGAAAAGCTATTAAGACATGGCGTTCCAGGTAAGGTTAAGGTGAGACTTCGGCTTTTGGTAAAGTTTTCGATAAGTATATGTGAGTAATCATTGAGTGATATCGATTGTAGGTTCATGGTAAGGGGGATCGCAACACGCTTTATTACCAGGTGTGTACATACACTGCACACACACAGTAGATCGACAAAAGCTGAAATACCGAAATGCCGAAAAGTCAAAAGTTTGGCTACGGTAGTCTTGCGAGTGCGTGGACACTCGTAAGGGGGAAACCGATAGGTTAACTGAGTTCCCATGGATGATTCCATGGACTTGGGCTGTGTTTTGGCCAATCGGGCCAGAATGGTCTAAGTGGGTTGATGGGCTGTTGGGCCCATAATAGGCAAAATTGGCAACTTGATGTTAAGTGATGGAAATTATATGAAAGCATGTATATGAATGTGATTTGGGCCTAATGGGCCATATGAATGGGATTTTGGCCTAATGGACCATACAAATGTGATTTGGGCCTAATGGGCCATACGAATGTGATTTGGGCCTAATAGGCCATATGAATGAGATTGGGCCTAGTGGGCCATATGTTTGTATGTAGACTTGTTTGGGCTTTGTAAGGGAGTGTTGGGTCTAGTATCTGATAATTGTTTAATTTACATAAAACTTAAATAATTAATTAATTGCAACCGTGGACGAGTCATAAGGTTAAGGTGTGGTAATGGGTATATGCATGTCTAGGATTGGATCTAATGAGAGCTTGGTACTTAAGCGATCTTAATGACTCACCTCCTCTTCTCTGGAATCCTACCTGGTGCATAGTATCTGTTCACTTTGGCCAACGGGGACTTGTTAATGGGCCAAGGTAAGTAACAAACCCATAAAAAGATAAATTACTGAAATGCCCCTAAGGGCGAAAATGACTAAAATACCTTTATGTGTGGAATGTAAGACTTATGGATGTTCATGTATATCTACTGCATACATATGATATTCTATTTAGGTTGCATATGGGTTGGGAATTATGGAAGGTAGGAAGTATATGAGGATCACATGGTTGCTTGACAACCGTGGGTCCACTGATGGCTTTTAAGCCTAATATGTGATTGGCAGCTTGCTGCAATGAAGGTAGTTCCGCAACCGGGCCACCCTTGATGTGTATCTGATGGGTTGGTCAATATCTATATCCCCACATGATGTGTATCGGGGGACGGAGTTGAGGTGTACCAGTTGGATTGTTGGGGTGGGTTGCACTGTATTGCATTGCATGTATGATTTTATGGATTGATAAATGCTTATTACTCGTCGAGGGTCGTACACATTGAGTTTTTGAAAACTCACCCCCTCTTTTTTTTTCTCAGGTGATGCTCAGTAGAAGGTTCGATGTTTGGAGGGACTCGGAGGTGGCCAGCTAGCAAGACGACTTGGACTTGTTTTTTTTAAAAAGAGCATATAGTTTCTAGTTTATTAAGTAACTTCAGACTGGAATGTAATAAGGCCCTCCCTTTTAATATTATTTGGATTGTTGTTTTTATGATTGCAAATATGAGAAGTTGAACATAGGTTTCCTAAATCATATTTTTTTTTTCTATGTTTCCGCAACTTAATTTTAAAATGATAGGTTTTCATAAGTCATATGTTTTAAACAAGCTTTCGCGATTGAAAGAGAGTTTTTTTATAAGTTAATTAAGGTTCTCATTTCAAGGAAGGGTTTTCAATGAAAACAAGGTTTTCGCTAGAACACTTCAATGTGACACGCCAGATTCGACCATAATGTCCGTGCCGGGTTTGGAGTGTTACAGAACCAATCCGAAAATCTAATTCAATTCCTGACTCATATTGAATTCTTTTTGCTTACAAGTCATCATCATTAGTTTGAGTATTATAGATTTCCTGATGAAATGTCGGCCTAGCCTCTAGTTCTGGCAAGACTGAACCATCATCAAGCAATGTCAAACGAGCATCCATGGCTCTCAAAGTAAATAAGGATTTTTTGCTCAACGCATCGGTGACCACAATCGCCCTTCCCGGGTGATAGTCAATGATCAAATCATAGTCCTTAATTAATTCTAACCATCTCCGCTGTCTCAGATTTAATTCTTTTTGAGACATCAAATACTTCAAACTCTTGTGGTTTATGAATATGCAGTAAGTCTCACCATATAAATAATGCCTCCAAATTTTCAAAGCAAAAACGATGGCAGTAAGTTCTAGGTCGTGTGTCAGATAGTTCTTCTCGTGTGGCTTCAATTGCCGTGAAGCATAGCCTATCACTTTGCCATCTTGCATAAGTACACAACCCAATCCATTTAAGGATGCATCACTGTAGACCACAAACTCTTTTCCTGGTTCAAGTAGTACTAAAACAAGAGCTTCGGTTAGCAATGTTTTTAACTTCTCAAAACTTTGCTAACACTTCTCCGTCCATTCAAATTTAACATCTTTCTGTAGCAACCTCGTCATCGGAGTCACTATCATGGAGAATCCTCTTACAAACCTTTGATAGTAACCGGCTAAGCCTAAAAAGCTTCTAACCTTGGTTACATTTTTAGGCAGTTTCCATTCGACAATAGCAGAGATCTTACTTAAATTCACTCGGATGCCTTCACCCGAAACAATTTGACCCAAAAATCCAACTTCCTGGAGCCAAAACTCACTCTTGCTAAACTTAGCATACAATTTCTTTTCCCGCAAGGTCTGCAACACAATTCTCAAGTGCTTCGCATGCTCTGTCTCTTCTTTGGAGTAAATCAAGATGTCATCAATGAACATAATGACAAACTTACCCAAATATGGCCGAAAGATTCTATTCATTAGGTCCATAAATATGGCCGGTGCATTCGTTAGCCCAAATGGCATGACAAGAAATTCGTAATGACCATACCTCGTCCTAAAAGTTGTCTTAGGTACATTTGATTCTTTAACTTGTAGTTAATAATAACTAGATCTCAGGTCTATCTTAGAGAACACGATGGCTCCTCTCAACTAGTCGAACAAATCATCTATCCTTGGCAAAGGATACTTATTCTTGATAGTTACCTTGTTTAGTTGTCGATAATCTATACATAGCCTCATCGAACCATCTTTCTTCTTTACAAATAGTATGGGGGCACCCCAAGGTGAAAAACTTGGTCTTGCAATTCCTTTATCCGTCAGCTCTTGTAACTGTGCTTTTAACTCCTTCAGCTCGGTTGGCGCCATTCTGTATGAAGCAATAGAAATGGGAGTCGTCCCTGGCACCAATTCAATACCAAACTCTATCTCCCTTTCAGGAGGTAATCCGGGTAATTCTTTCGGAAACGCATCTGGATACTCACATACTATCGACATAGACTCAATCTTCAACTCCATTTCCTTAGTGTTCAATACAAATGCAAGGTAGGCTTCATACCCTTTCCTTATATATCTCTGAGCAACCATTGCCGTGATTACAACCGGCGGCGTACCCAATTCTCTTGAATCGACCTGTAGAATCTCATCATCCAGGCATTTCAATTTAATATGCTTACTTCCACAATTTACAATTACATCATGAAGGGCTAACCAATCCATACCAAGTATTACATCAAATTCATCAAAAGGTAATAACATAAGGTTAGTCAAAAAGCAATGACCCTGAATCGTCAAAGGACAATTCTTACAGACTTTATCAACCAGAACTGATTTGCCTAGTGGGTTCGACACTCTAATAATGAACCGTAGGTTCAACGGGTATGTTCATATTAGACACGAATCTCATGAAAATATATGAATGCGTCGACCCCGAGTCAATTCAAGAAATAACACTTATATTAAAAAGAGAAAAAGTACCCGTAATAACATCAGGAGCAGAGGCTTCCTTTCGAGCACGTATCGCATATGTTCTTGCCGGGGCTCGAACCTCTAGCTTTGCAGTGTCTTTAGTCGCAACTCAACTGCCACTAGCACTCCTAGGGTATCTCAGAGGTCTACCCCGTAGAATGGGAGTACTCGACTTCGGGGCTACTTCCACTTCTTTCTCGACTCGCTCTGGGCAGTCTCTAAGAAAGTGGTCAAGAGAACCACATCTGAAACACACACCACTCTTCATTCGGCACTCTCTGAAGTGAAATTTGTTGCAACTCTTACACTTCGGCTTTTGATAATCTACACTCCCCACAATAGTCATTATCGGGGAGGAAGACTTCTGACTTCATCGTTTAGAGCCTCTCACTCTACCTGAATATCCTATTGATGAAGTGGAAGGTTCATGTTCGCTCATTGCTTTCTTCATGGAAAACGAGAGTGTTTTACCGCTGGACCTCTTGATCACAACTCGAGCCTCTCTCTTTGCTTGCTTTCTTTCATTATGAAGCTTCTCGACCTTCTTGGCCTGACCAGCCAATACGACAAACTCTGTATTTCAAGGATTTCGATCAACAACTTGATTTCCTCATTCAGACCTTCCTTTAAGCGTTTACACATTTTCAACTCAATTTGGACCCATTCAGTTGCATACTGACTTAGCCTTACGAACTCTCTCTCATATTCTGCTACAGTTTTGTTCCCTTGTTTGAGTTCCAAGAACTCTTTTCGCTTCGAGTCTAAAAATATTTGGCTAATGTATTTATTCGTAAACTCTGCTTGGAAGAAATCCCAAGTGATAGTCTCCCTTGGCACTACCGAGGATACAGTCTTCCACCAATGGTATGCAGTATCCTTCAGGAAGGACACGACACACTTCAAGCACGCCTCGGGGGTGCACGACAATTCATCTAACACTCGTGTAGTATTTTTGAGCCAGAACTCGGCTCTTTCAGCATCATCTTCAATTTTGACTCTAAATTCCTCGCCCCATACTTTCTAAGTTTATCTACGGGGGCCTTACCGATTCTTACCGGTGCCATACCTCGTGGCACATCCTCATCAGGTTGGTTAGGGGGCGGGGAGATCTTTTTATGTTGGGGTGATTCCTCAGATAATCCCCAAACTATTCATCCATCGTACCAAAGAAGGTAGCTTGGGCCTCTTCCTGGCCTTCAAACATAAGCCTTCTACTACTACTAGATACAGCTCGTCGTACGGAAGCTAGAGCATGGCTCTCGGCTCCCTCAGACTCATCTTGCGCTTGATTGGAAGACATTTACTGTATTTGAAACAATTTAAACAATTAGGAGATGTCACACTATCAATATTCGAATAATGGCATGTATAGCAAACCTCAATATCATCTACGGTAGTCCTAGAATTGACTAAACCGTAGCTCTAATACCACTAAATATAACACCACTCGCCCATATCCGACGCCAGGACAGGGTTCGAGGTGCTACGGATTAACTCAAGCATACGCATATAAAACCGGACAATAAATTTCTTTTAACTTGAAACTTCTCTTTCACATGCACTATGTCCCTTGAACAGGCTCACGAGGCCCAAAACATACATTAGAAACAGTTCAGAACTAATTCGAGAACTTAAGAAAAACTTAGAAAATTCATGCTTTAAGGCTCCACACGCTCGTGTGGGTTTAGATCGTGTGGTCACACACGCTCGTGTGGCTTGGGACACGCCCATGCCCTTAGTCCATGTGCAACACTGACTTTAAAACACAGCCATGGCGCACGCCCGTGTGGCTGACCCATGTACAACACTGACTTTATAACACGGCCATGGCATACGCCTGTGTGGCCTGCCCGTGTACAACACTGACTTAAAATTTTAAGTGTAGGGTACGCACAACCATGACACACACCCATGGAAGTGAGCCGTGTGTCATACACGGCCTGGACACACGCCTGTGTGTCCAACCATGTGGACCCTAATAGGCTATTTTCCAAGCCTTTGGTCACACCTTTTCATCACTTATACTTAATGGTTACCAAATATAAAGCAAAACATGATTATACTCTTATAAAAGATCTTGGCAAAACTTATTGCATGGAAACCTTATATCATTGGTTTCGTACATGCTAGATTCTTTTCCCAGCTTGTATTTATGGTTTTTCCATGTCATTATAACACCTTCAAAATTTGGCTCGTTCTGGTGACTCATTGCCAATTATAAGCAAACCATCACATATAAAAATAAACATGCATAGAATTGTATGTCCTAGCCTACTTCAAAATAAGCCAATTCCCATAGCCATATACAAAAAGATAGGTATATCTTTACATGCCTACATTTGGCAAATCAAATGACACATATAAAAAAATACTCAAAGGTCCTATACATGCCATTGAACAAAATAGAAATGTCTTTATACCATAGCTGGTCTATTTGATAGTGTGCTGGCTCTCCAACCTCTTCCAATCCTTACGAGTCCTTGAGCTCTGAAAAGTAGGGGAAAGAGAGGAGTAAGCATTTACATGCTTAGTAAGCTCGAATAACCAGAAAGTAAACTTATCGAGTAATTAGCATACATCCATAATAGATACGGAAACCAACAAGTATGAAATGGTTCCCTATCACATGCATTCAACCAACGAGTTAGTCACATAACAAAGCACCATGTAATTTATCTTAGATGAGCTCATCATTCAACATTTCATTTTGTACATGTATTTCATGGTAATCTCGTTGAGTGTCTAGGAATCTCGATGGAATATCCATTAACAGTCAATTCATGAGTATGATCATTTCAGGTGTGCACCCCTGCGAACCTCACATCTTATGGCAGGATTACCAGTCTAGGCTAAATTCCCTATATTGTAAACTCATAAGGTGATGTCGGAATTACCAGTCCAGGCTAAATCCCTTATTGCGGCAAACACCTTTAATGAGCTCAGATCTGAATTACCGGTCCAGGCTAAATTTAGACCTTGATCGGATTACCCGTCCAGGCTAAAACCATAATGCACATGTATTCTTCGGGAGGCTCAATTATCCAAAGGAACACCCGTCCAAGCTAGATCCTTTTCATAATTGAGATTAGGGGATTACCCGTCCGGGCTAAATCCTTTCTGCAACACATGCAAGATCTCATTACACATGTAAAACATGATTTATCCATCGAATTCCCTTTTTAACCTCAACTGAGACAATTTTTCAACACATCATTATTAGGAATGCATTTCATGAAATCGTATGCCATCAATAAATGCAATTATCATTCATTAACAAATCATATAATTAGGCATATTACGAGTTTACTTTAAGTTATCTAGACTTACCTAGTATTTGTTTCTGTGCTATGTTTCAGTTATTCTAAAACCTTTCGTTTTCCTCGATCGACCTCCGGAATTTGTTCCTCGGGGTCTATTAAAACAAAATTAAATCATTAACACTCCACATTATACATTTCAAGTCTAAATTCCACCCCCAGTCCAAATGATAGTTTTGCCCCTAACCTTTCATATTTTTACGATTTAGTCCCTAGGCTCATATAATGAAACACATGCAATTTCTATCTTACCCAAGCCTAGATGAACATTTTTCTCGCTTATGGCAGCCCAAATTTTCCATTATTTTCACATTTCTAGCTTAGATTTTAGAAATTTTGTAAAAAGGTCCCTTTTGGGGTTTTTCATAAAAATCACCTAGGAAAAGATGTTTAACACACATCCAACTTTCATATTCCTACATAATCCATCAAAATGCAAGTAAATCATGCATGGGTAAATTTTTAAACATGAACCGTAGCATGAAATATGGGTAGAGGAGAGAGCAAGCTACCAAAATTTCAAAAATACAAAGAACATTAAAAACGGGGCTTGGGAGCACATATTATTGAGCTTGAAAAGCTTGAAACCCTTAGCTATGGAGGGCTTGAGAGTTTTGGCTGGTACAAGGGAGAAAATGGCTGATTTTTATTTCATTTTTCCCATTTTATTTCATTAAATTGCCAAATGACCAAAATGCCCTTAAGCCCTTTCTTTAAAATTTCATCCATGCAAGCCCATTTTTGTCCAAAAACTTAGAAATTGGGAAAATTTCTCTACAAGACCTTCTAATTTATAATCTAAAGCAATTTCATACAAATTTCTTCTAGAATCCAAGTTTTACAATTTATTCAATTTAGTCCCTAATTTCCAATTGGACACCCTACTCAAAGAATTTCTTCATGAAACTTTAACACATGCATATTATCATATTTTAGGCCTCATAATAATCATAAAATAAATATTTTTATGTTAGATTTGTGGTCCCAAAACCACTATTCCGACTAGGCCCTATTTCGGGATGTTACACCATGTCCCAAACATGGTCTTACACTGGCTCACATAACAATACCGATACCATGTCCTAAACATGGTCTTACACTGGCTCTCATATCGCCAAGGTCCAACCATGGTCTTTTCCATCAATCAATCAAGAGTCTTAGTCCGATTGTACTCGACCCTACATTTTTCTTAGATTGATCTTTCAATTCAATCTCATATTATCATGATTCGATAACAATTGTACGTAATAATAATACATTATATCATTTATAATTTAATAATTTATCACTGTCAACTAACCATATGAACTTACCTCGTTCACTGAAACAATGAATTGAGTCGACTAACCCAATACTTTGTTTTCCCTCATTCACTGTCCAAATCTCGTCTTTCCCCAATTTGCAAGAGAAATAAGTGGCTGAAAGTTTGGGCTCCCAAAAACCCCATGTTTGCTTCCATTTTCAGTGGATGAAGAAGAAAGATGAAAAGAGGACAACCTTTTTCCTTTTTGTTTTATTTTATTACCAAATAAGTCACCTAATGCCCACCAAACTTTAACTTTTCAATTTCTTTGTCTCCATGTTCAGCCACTAATTCTTATTGGTCTATTTTCTCACAAAGGACCTCTAATTTAGTTTTCCATAGCTATTTAACAACATTATCTTGTAGAACAAATCTTTCGCACTTTATGCGATTTAGTCCTTTTTTGCAATTAAGCACGAATTCGCTAAAATTAATTCACCAAATTTTTCATACACTCATATAATCATGCTGTAACACATAAAATAATAAAAAAATAATTTCTCCGACCTCGGATTAATGGTTCCGACTAGGCCCAAAATTAGGGTGTTATAGGAATTCTCTCTTTTTCCCCATTTTTCTTTCTTTTATCTTCAAATCTCTCAAAAACCCAACAACCCAACCTTGAGTTTTAACTAAAATTAATTGAAAAATCATTTCCTAAACTCGTATCTAGAACCAATCTCACCATATTCAGTAAGGGTTTCAATGGTTCTTGATAGAGAATGCTGTGGTTAGAGAGAAAAATCTTCAATAAGGTAAGAAATGGTACTTTTCCTCCATTCTATCTTGATATTTGAGTTTGGTTGTTATAAGAAAGAATAGAAAATATATATGCTAATTTTTTATTATATTTTTGTGTATGATAAAATGTGATAACGATAATGTAACAACCCGTTTTCAGTGATTTTGGGACCACAATTCTGACTAGTGTGCTAGTGTTTTATTAATTATTTATTATTTATAGGGTTACTACAAGTTCGTAAGAAAATTCGGTTAAAAAATTTTAACGTTTAGATAGTTAATTAAGAAAAAAGGACTAAATCATAAAAAACTATAAAAGCTAGTTTCTTTTAGTTAAATGTGTTAAATAGTTACGAAAATGAAAACTTATGGATTTAAATGGTAAATATAACAATTACATTTTTAGTGGACAGTTTTGGTGGCTATTAATATGAAATTTTATTATTTTTTAAAGGTTAAAGTGATAATTTCATAATTAAACAAAAATATAGCTTAATTGACTATCATCTTCTTTATTTTATGCCTATCAAAACTGAAGCCCCCATTGAAGCTTAAAGAACATTCGGCTAAGCTTGTATTTGGTGCATGGTATGTAATTTTTGCCATTTTTAGTGATTTTTATGTTTTTGAGTTTGTTTTAGCTTAATCTAGTTAACCCGGAGACTAATTTGTAAAATTGTTAAACATTTTGGATTATTTCATTGATGTGTTTGCAGTGTTTGTGAAGTTTTGTGGTAGATTATAAAGCATGTTGATAAATAGGGCTATTTTGGAAAGTAATTTTTAGTAATTTTGATGTTAAAGAATTAAATTGTTAAAAGAGAAAAAATTCTTGAAATTATTGTGAATTTTTTGTAAATGTGGGCTAAATAAGGACTATATAGAAATTAGCTAGCTTGTATTTTGCTTAAATCTGGTTAATTCGTAAGTTTCAGGATTTAGGACTAAATTGTATGAAATGTAAAGTTTAGAGGTAATTTCATAAATTGATAATAATAGGGTTTATATGCATAAATTTGATTATTTATGCTGATTGAATTGGTTATTGAGTTAAACCTATTATTTAGATCAAGAAACAAATTAGACGGACATAAATCGTGGGAAGACGAAGTTAGCGAAATAGTTCATGAATTGTTTAAATTAATTAGTTGTTGTTTTGGTAATTTAACTATTTATGTATGTGGTGATCGAATTCTATCGGCTTGAGAAATGATTAAGACCATAGTTAAAAGACACTATAACACAATATCAAAAATGAATAAGACCATAATTGAAAGACACAATAGCAACATGATGGAAATGAATAAGACCATAGTTGAAAGACACTATGGAATAATGTCAGAAATAAATAAGACCATGGCTGAAAGGCACTATGGCATCCTTGAACAATTGTTTATCAGGTAATAAGTATCGGGTAATAAACATGTTATATAATATGAAAATGAGATGGATGTGTTGAATTTCATAATTTATTGATGAATTTTAAATGATATGGTGTGATTACAAGTTTTATATTTATATGAACTCATTAAATTGGGAGTTTTGTGGTGTGTATAAGAATTGAATGAATTCATGAGCTATTGAATGAATTGTTACTTGAATTTTATTTGGTAAGTTTACATATATGATTTATACAATCTTACTAAGCACTAATTGCTCATGTTAGTTGTTTTATTTTTCTATAGATCATCGAAAACCTCGACTGACTGGAATCAAGTCGGAATACACACACTATCCACCCTTCATCTCGATTGAAGTTTCAGCCATTTTTGAGTGATTATAAATGGCATGTACTAGGAGCTTTTGGGATTTTTTCTATAATGATGTTATTTCAATTTGGTTTAAGCATACTTGTGTATGTAACTTTGTTTTGGTTTGTATATGTCCTTTTATAAGTGTCCTTAGTTGCGTGGTTATTGCTTCTTGAAAGTAGTTGTAATATGGTAAATCTCATGTGAATGGAATGAATGAAATGGCATGTGTGATATATGTAAAAGGTATGAGTTGTGATCTTTGAATGGGATTTTAGTTTGGTATATAAAATGTGGTGCCAATGAGGGCACATTGATTAGGCAGTTAGGTTAAATGTTTTGGTATGTTTTAAGCTTGTTTAAATGTGTTTTTAAGGCATGTTAATGGTTCATTTTGGTTTTACTTTGCACTTAAGGAATTGGTATGATTTTGCCTTGGTTTGGTAGCTATTTTAGGTGCACATGGCTTGTAACACCCCTTACCCGAGTCCGAGACCGAAGTTGGGCACGAGGCATTACCTGACTTAAATGCATGCATTCAATCTTTTCTGAAATGTAAAAAATAGGTCAAATTAAAACTTTCCTTTCATAGTCTGTTGATTCTTAATATGGTCGTACGAGGCCCAAATCATACTTTGGAAACGGTCTGGGATTAATTCGATCGCTTATGAAAACTTTAGAAAATATCACTTGAAGTAGGGCACGCGCCAGTGTGGAAGGGCAACACGTCCGTATGGCCCTATTGACCTGGCCGTGCCAAAGGCTAAGCATAAGGAGAAACGACCGTGTCCTGAGCCCGTTTAAATTAAATTCCAAATTCGAACCTACAGGGGTTTTACACGGCCTGACACACGCCCGTGCCCATCGCCCCTATCCTTCACACGGCCATGACACACTCGTGTCTTAGCGCGTGTCTAAAAACCTTAACATTCTATTTCTGATGTTAGTAACAAACTAGGGGTACACGGCCAAGGCACACGCCCGTGGCCAGAGACCGTGTCCTCCACACGGCTGAGACACACAGTCGTGTCTCTGTCCATGTGTTTACTACCATGCATACTGACTTTCAAATTTTACGCGCAAGGGACACACGACCGGACAACACACACATGGGGCTAACCGTGCATCACACACGACCCAGACACACGCCTGTGTGTCTACCCATGTGGACAATATAATGATATCTACCAAGCCTTTTGCCACCCTGAAACACAATCCAATACCTTCCATCACACCAAAGTCTATCATAACATGATTTCCCAATCAAGCAACCATAACAAAGACCTATATACATTTCACATATGTTTAAGCGACTAATTTATGTACTTTGCTATCCATACACTGAAATTCACATACTCAACCATGCCAACAATTTTCTCATTCATGAAAGACTTTCTTGTATTCATATAAAAACTTTCAATATTAGTCATTTTTCATGGCCTTAACAAAATGAGTCAAATGCTAAAACATGCCAACACATTTGGCCCCAAAATAGTGTGACACTAAAACAAGAAAAAAGTTATTATACATTCCATAATCATAATAAAAGAACTGACTATACCAAGTGCCTCAGATGATAGTGTGACTAGTTTCTCCGACGTAAGCGATGATCCTCGAGGTACTTTGGAGGCACTATAAGAAAATGGAAAGGAAAAGGGGTAAGCATAAAACTTAGTAAGTTGCATGAAAATAAACATCAACTAATCATCATACCACAATATGCTTATAACAATTTCATAGCTTGTTCTCGAATACAATAAATAAACATAAGCACAACTTACTCATCACTATCCAATGCCATTCATATAGCATGTACTGAATCCACATCTCATACATTTCAAGTAGGTACCTGTACCGCTCACCACATGTTCATAACTTTTCTCATTTCGATATAATTGAGAAATCTTCTGTTGAACTATTTGGAATATTACAGGATACTCAATAATCCCAAACATGGGATAAGATGCCAACCCCATGTCCCAGACATGGTCTTACACTGGCTAGTACATTAAAGTCGATGCCGTGTCCCAGACAGGTCTTACACTGACTTTTGTATATCAAGGCCGATGCCATGTCCCAGATAGGTCTTACACTAGCTCTTGTCTATTGGTGTCGATGCCATGTCCCAGACAGGTCTTACACTGACACACAACAAGCTGACGACATGTCCCAGACATGTCTTACACTAGCTCTCGTCTCAATACCGATGCATGTCCCAGACATTCTTACACTGGCTCTCATAATGTGGCCGGTGCATGTCCCAGACATGTCTTACACTAGCTCACATACCACCCAATGTCATGGTACGAATATCCAAGTCCATTCCAAATATTCAATCAGAAGTCTTTACTACATTAATTTCTCGACATGCATTCTCATAATCACAATAAAAAATTTTACGCAATATCAATTTATTCATACATCATAGCAATATAGTTGCATTATTAACGTACAGCTTACCCCAGATTACAAAATGTAGGCGGCTAGATGATTTACTCTACTTGCTTAGACTCCCTCCAGTCCAAGTTTGGTTTTCGTGTTTCTTGATCTAAAATAATAAAAATTCAGTCATTTAACCTCTAAATAAATTCAAGCAATCATAAGTTCACATTTTTACCAAAATGATCATTTTGCCCTTAGACTTTCAGAAAATAACCATTTGGCCCCTAGGCTTGAAAATTTATTTTAATCGAATTTCTTTAAATCTTAAGCCTATCCAAACCCTTTTTACTCTTATAGTGGCCCAAAATTCCCATTGTTTTACAACATTACTATCCATTTTACAAATTTTACAAAATGGCCCTTTTAGGGTTTTCATGAGAAGTTCTTTCATAAAAGTTGTTTACTACACAACTAAGATTCATTTTTCTTCATTAAAACTCAGCAAACATCGTAAACCCTTTCATGGAAAATCCCTAGACTATCAACCATTTTGCAAAATGGTCCGCTCATTAGCTAGCTCATGCTATAAGGGTTCCAAAAATACCAAAATCATCAAAAATGGGCATCTAAATCACTTACTTGATAGAGAGATGAATGGCTGAAATTTCAAGCTTCCAAAACCCTTAGAATGGTTGAAAATTTTGGTCGAGGAGAAAGGAAAGTGAAAAAGATGAAGGCTAGGCTCTTAGGGTATTATTTTATCATACATTAAGTCATCAAGTTACCTAACCATTTGACCCATTGATTTTCTTGTCGCTATGGCCAGCCATGCCTCTTTAAGGGGGTCTAATTGCACTTTAAAGGCCTCCAATTATGGCTCTCTATCTATTAAACACCTTTGACTAGCAAATCACAACTTTTCCCTTTTAAGCGATTTAGTCCTTTTTCAAAATTAAGCTCACAAAAGCTAAAATTACCACACCAAATTTTTCATGCACTAATATAATCATGTATAACATCAAAATAATAATAAAATAATTTCTCTGACTTCGAATTTGTGGTCTCGAAACCACTGTTCCGACTAAGCCAAAAACCGGGCTGTTACACGCTTGGGCCACAGGCTATCACACGGTCACACTGCACGAGTGTGGACTATATAGTTTTGGTGCTGGTTTATATCATAAGGTCTCAAGTTGTTACAAAATCATGTGACCCTATTTCGAATCACACATGGTCTAGCAAACGATCTGTGACACAACTATGCGACCCTAGATTTGCACAAGGGCGGGCACACAGTCTGTGACACGGTCGTTTAACCTTATTTTCAAACTATAGACTGTTTGGCCACATGGCCGTGTCCCTTAGCCACATGGCTTGGGATATGTGACATGGCCATGTGACCCCTATTTTCAAGTTTTTCTACATTTTTTTTTTGTTTTGTTTCAAACAAGTCCCTATTTGTTCCCAAATAAATTTTCAAGTTACGTAAAATCGATATAAGTCTTGTAATCATATATATGCTATGAATTATGATTGGTTTGGAATATTTGGTAATTAATTTAATAATTGAATGATTTATGTTGTAATATGATTCGATATGTACCGTAATACTCCGTAACCTTATTTTGGTGACAGAGACGGGTTAGGGATGTTATAAATAAAAGGTGGGTTTCAAGCTAGAATAAGGATAGATTCAAGTGATGACGAACTTGATTTTGTGCATAAGTTCATGTAAAAGGTAAGTACCCTTGGATACTCTTACTTCTCCTACACTAACGTGTTTAGCAAAACAAGCATGAAGATTTATTGAGTATTGAACACATATCTTCTAGATTTTTTGGAAATTGTAACACCCTATAACTGGCCTGGCTGCCAAGCCTGAATATCTAGATGCACGCCGCCGTCTCATGGCATAACCAACAAGTAGAAGCTCATTCTAACAAAACATCCATCAATTTATTATTTGCATAGGTCTTAAGTTGATCATACTAATGAGTTATCATTATCACATGCTAAACTTACATAAATTAGTCTTATAAATATATTAAAACATGCATAAGTTCCATTATACAAAATTCTCAGCCAGGTCTGTAGGTATCGATATTTTCTTTAAGTGGTATCGACATCACATGGAAAAATAATACCAAACTTGCATTTTGTTTCTCATTTGAAAACCAGTCTAAAAAATTATCGGTACCTATTGTGAAGTATCGATAAATCTACCCTGAGTATTGATACTCGAGCAAAGGTATTGATACCAAATCTCTATTCTGGCTTCCTACACATTTCAAAACTCAAAGGTATCAATTTTAAAAATCGATTATCGATATTGTAACAGCCCAATTTAGACCCTAATTGGAACGGTGGTTTCAGGACCACGAATCTGAGTCAGAGAAATATTTTGAAATTATTATCTATGTTTATTATATGTGAATTTATATCTGTTAAATTTTCGTGATTTAATTTTGTCATTTGAGTGCCCGATTAAATAAAAAGACTTAATCGCGTAAAATAAAAATTTGATGGTTAAATAGGAAAGGGCCGAATTGTTGTTGTTTTTATAAATGGAGGTATTTATGTTGTAAACTGCCCACGATAACATGCAATGGATGGTAATAACCATGATTTAAAATGGTTTTATATGTCATTAAGGTTAATTATGTAAAATGTATAATATGTTAATATATCATAAAACATAAAATAAATATAATTCATGGTTTTATCTAAGACGTTGGCATTGTTCGATATATGTGAATATCCTGGTATCTTATTCGATCCCTAATGGATCAACAGGCAATATCAAGACAAGATCAAAAGTGAAATCGAGCTAAAATGTCAGGTATGAGTTAAGTTAAATGATTTAAAAGACAAGGTATGTATGTATTTGGTATGAACAAGTGAAAAATGCATTATGAAAGTGAGAATTATGTATGTTTATGAACTTATATGTATCCGGCCAAGTTAATATAATTACATATCGTTCATGCAATGGTATATGAGTCTTAATTCGGCCTAGTTGATTCAATACTAATGTTCATTTAATGCTTTATTTGCTTATGACTTTCTAAGCTACAATAGCTTATTGTGCTTGTTCTTGTTTACCTCTGTTTCATAGATTTTGGAGTCAAGTTACGAGCTCAGGGATCGTCAGCAAAGTCTATCGCACTATTGGCTATTTTTGGTTCATTATAAGTTTAAAATTGGATCTACGGCATGTATAAGCTAGGTTATATTTGGATATGTATAAAGGGGTGTATATATTAAGCCATGCGAAAATGGCTAATATGATAAGTGATTATATGAACTTAGTCATGATCATATATGTTATATGCATGGAATGTAACACCCCCTACCAATGTCCAATGCCGGGACAGGATATGAGGCATTAAAGGACATAAACGCAAACAATCATGCAAACTGAGCCATAAAATTTCATTCATATTTTAAAACATTCAATCACATGCACATAGTCCCTTATTTGGGTTTACGAAGCCCAAAACCTACTTTAGAAAGGGTTCAGGACAAAACCAAGAACTTGGAAAGCTTTGGGAAAAACTTAGAAATTTTTCTCATGAAACAGGGTCGCACAACCGTGTGCCATCAGGCCGTGTCTCTCACACAGTTGAGACACACGGTCGTGTCTCATTCCATGTAGTTAGCTCTTAGGCTAATTTCCAAGCCTTTTTGTTACCCTTAGATGCAAGCACATATAAATGGATCCAATGGCATTCAACATCCTCAATTATGATACAAACATATCATTTACCTATCAACATGCATGTGTTACACATTCCCACATTAAGCCAAGACTAGTCATACCATAGTTATCTTTATGCCAATTTATTTCAACTTATCATCAAAGTTCCATGTTTAAAGCATTATTATTTATCTCCATATTATACATTTAATTCATGGTCATAAAACATGCATTCAACACACATGAAATATTGCCAACCATGCATGGCAAACAAACATAATCATATCTTCTCATCATAAGTAATAAATCATAACTGGACTAGCTATACTTACAAGTCATAATCAATATGAGCCACATCTCATGGCCATATACAATAGCTCAAAATAGGCCAATACATTGGGCCAAATCATAATAACACATGTCATAGAACTAGGTCCCTGTACATGCCACTCACTTGATAGTTCTAACATATGTAACAATATTCCAAATGTATTGGCTTGATAGTGCGATGCTACCTTTGACGATCTCCAACACCGAACCGACCTGACAACACTAAAATAAATGGAAAGGAGGAAGTAAGCTTAAGGCTTAGTAAGTCCATACGAAAATAATAAGCAAATTATCAACATGATTCCATGGAAATATAATCATAATTACACTTTTACTTATTTTCTGGTTATGTTGTTTTCTCGAGTCATAGTTACTAAATTATTTATATCTGGAGCTAAGGAAATCCAAATTAAGATTCATAAATTGTCCTCGAATCTAAACTCACGTATCTTTAAACCATAAAAGTTTTAGAATTTTTGGTCCAGCCAATAAGTACATTTTATTCTTTAAAGTTACCCCTATTTTGCTGCTTGATAGCTTCGACCTTTCTTTACTAAAAATCAATTATCTCATAGTACGGGTTGCAATTAATGTTTTCGTCTATTTCTATTGAGAATAGACTCATTAAGAATTTTAAGAATATAAACTATAGCAAACAATTAGTTTTTTTTACAATTTTTAATGATATTTCCAAGTCAAAATAGGGGATTCCAAAATCATTCTAACCCTGTCTCACAAATATTCAAATATCTCATAATATGAAATTATTTTTCTTACACCGTTTCCTTTATATGAAAATAGACTAAAAAATATTTAATTTCATATCTTATTTAACCTCTAATTTGATTTCCATGGTTTTTAGTGATTTTTCAAAATTACACAACTGCTGCTGTCCAAAACTGTTTTATTGCAAATTTCATTCTTACATAATTTCACTTACTCCATTCCACCTTACCGAAAGTTCGCTCAACAATTAAGCACATTGCTCATAAATTTCCACAAACATATACCTGCACTTATTCATCACATGGTCATGTTCACATGTATTTTCACCTAGTCGATTTCCCGTTGAACTCATCAGAATAGTAACAGATACACGGTTGCCTGCACATATTACCACCCTTGTAACTGAAGCTATCTGGTATGCATAGTAGCCTGCACTTAGTACTACACATGCGACCAGCAATCCGGTACATGTAGTGCCTGCACTTAGTACTACACAAGTGACCTAACCATCTGATACACGTAGTAGCCTGCACATAGTACTACACATGTGATTGAAGATGTCGGGTACGCATAGTAGCCTGCACTTAGTACTACACAAGCGACCTAACTATCTGGTACACGTAGTAGCTTGCACTTAGTACTACACACGTGACCTAACCATTTGATACACGCAGTAGCCTGCACTTAGTACTACACACATAATTGAAGTTGCCGCGTACGCATAGTAGCCTGCACTTAGTACTACACATACGACCTAACTATTTGGTACACGAAGTAGCCCACACTTAGTACTACACACGTGACCTAAAACAATCTTAAACACATAGTAGAGGGCACATAGTACTACATATGTGTTCTCACAATGGATCATTCGTATCATTTCTATTCCGAAGGTTCAACCAAAAAATTCCTCACTTTTCAACATTTAACAAAATCATTCATAGTCTATTTCGATTCGTAATTTACATCAAATGATCATTCTATTGCCACATCTCATATAATAACGGAATATAATAACCTAAAAAGAATCGATATATTATTTACATACAAACTTACCTCGAATGCGAGTACGGTTAATTATTCCGATTTAGTCCATAATCTCATTCATTCCCAATCTATTCCCGAATCTCATTTTCCTTGATCTAGAATATCACATTTAGCTTAATAATTAGTCACATTATTCATATGGGTCCAAAAATCATATTTTTACATATTTTTATTTTGACCCTTAAACTTTCACATATTTTCACTTTTGCTTCAAGGATCGTAAAATGATTTTTATTCAATTTCCTTGCATTTTAAGCCTAGCCGAATCTTTTTCATAACTATAGCAGACCTAATTTCTACTAAATCACACTTTTATGACAAATTTTGTAACTTTTACGAAACGGTCCTTTTTGACAATTTCATCGAAAATCACTTAGTAAAAGTCATTTATTACACACCGAGCATTCATTTTCTACCATTAGACATCAAAACACATGCATGTCATTCATGGGTAAATTTTTAAACACAAACCCTAGCTCAAAATATAGGTAGAAATGAGTAGATCTTTTTACGAGGATTTCAAAAACGTAAAAATCATTAAAAACGGGGCTAGAATGGACTTACAATCGAGCTTGGAAGCTTGGAAAACCCTAGCTATGTCTTCTCCATGCAAGTTTCGGCCATGGGGTAGAAGATGGACAAAAATTTGCTTTTAATTTTGTTTTTAATTCATTTTAATTACTGGATTACCAAAATGCCCCTAACTTAAAAATATTCTATTTCACCCATTTCATGTCCATTTTTTTCCAAAAATTATCCAATGGTCTAAATACCATTTAAGGGCCTCCAATTTAAAATTTCATAACAATTAGACACCTCTAACATGTAGAACTCAACTTTTGCAATTTTTACAATTTAGTCCTTTTGACCTAATTGAGTGCCCAAACGTCAAAATTTTCAAACGAAATTTTCACGAAATCATCCCATGAAATTGTAGACCATTAAAATATAATAAAATTTTTACTGTGTCAAATTTATGGTCCCGAAACCACTGTTTCGACTAGGCCCTAATTCGAGATGTTACAACTTTCCCCCCTATAGGGATTTTCGTCCCTGAAAATCATACCAGAAGAGTGGTTTAATTATCACATAAACTCCACTATGTCATAATAATTGCTAAAGAACTTTTACTTAGGCTATGCTTAATATTTAGCTCTTTAATTTCATATACTAAAGTCATGAACAATTCTGTGTTATACGATGCATCAACCGAACCTTAACTTTTATCAGAGAATTCATGTACACAAGGGTCGGGCCCATATCGTTCATAGAATATAGATATGCATATCATACTTGAATCCTCTCAGATTCAAATAGCGTAGCCAGCTCGATCACTATGTCCTTAAGTTCTCCATCATTTATACAACCTGAGAGTTTACTAATTCAACCTCTGGCCGTCATTAAAATTCAAAGCCTCATTTAGCTTTTTCAATAATTCACGATATAAATCCCGGATCTCAATCCGATTAACAAAAAATAGCAGTTTAAGAAATTCAACAATCTCAAAGATACTTAATTCCATAAGTCTAATGAACAGAAATTCAGTACATACTGACTTGATTTGCAGATTCATCAATTACTTAACAACAAGTCACATAACATCTTTCTCTTTCAAAGATAGAAATAATCTTGATATGAAATCTATAATAATCTCATTCTCATTTCTATTCAATTTCCACCACTAGCAAAAATCATTCTGACGTCACTTGATATTCAACTTTAACCCTGATAACATTTCATGTATCAAATACAAAGATCAGAAATCTCGAGTTCCAAACTTGAACACCAACACATTACTCCCATGAGCTTTCTTGCAATCTCTCTGTAATAGCTCTAGATTTTCTACCCAAGCACTTGTAACCACATTTTCCTTTACTTAAAGATCATACAACAACAATTTCAGATCATCTACGCTATTTCAAACTCAAATCTTTCTATGATAGCATATACATTAAGCTATCACATTGCCTTTTTGTCTCGAAACGTATCATAATCTGTTTAACAACACATCACTGAAAATCAAGAATTTCTTGCTCGATGTAGGCCAAACGAAGTCTCATGTCCTAATTAACAATGTTCTCGTCTATTCTAGACTTTACTAACATGCAATAGACCGTTCAACTTTCACAAGGCGATAACTTTATCATTCATAGCAACTTTAAATCATATCAATGTCTGCTAAGGAATACACACTTTTCATTCAAACTATCCGTCTTTTACTCGTAAAGGAATGAAATTTTATTCCCAGACATGAATATCTCGTTTAGTCTTTCAAACAGTAACCAATACTGATTAAACCATTGAGTCGGTCTTAATCATCAAGAAATGACATTTCAAGAAATCCTCTCTTCCAATTAATAGAACGATTCAATATGTAATCATTCAAAGTTCACTTATCATACTAATTAAAAACCATTTCAAAAGCATTAATTCAAGTAACAAGGATATCTTAATTGAAGGCATCAACTGCGATTAACTTACTTGAGAAAATAAATCCACCATACAAATTATAACTAGCCATTTCACCACTTATGCCTTTACCGATGTCAAATCCTTCACGAAGATTTAGAGAAATCAAGATACTAGAATTACCACATTACTATGATCAAACCAGAAGCATAGTCACATTTGACATGATTATCACAATTGAAGAACACATTGTAGATATAAGCCGTGATTGATAAATTCTGGAATATAAATAAAAAGAAAACCCGGAATAAGAAGTCCAAGATAGAGAAATCCAAGATACAATATCATAATGAAAGACCCAGAATAAAGCTCACAAGAAAATATGGAAGATTTCGATAATTTCCCATAGGAAAGAAGTCCAGAAGAATAATTATTCAAGCCCACTTGAATTAAATGCAACAAGGATAATGTACCTTCCCCTATATATATATATCGAATAGAATATCAATTAGAAGAAACAAAATCATGGCATTATGTGCATTTTCTCATAAAATCCCAACAGATGGAATGTAATAGAATGCTAGAAGGAAAATAGAGCAATACAGATTATATACCAGTTAAACTATCAATACTTTCATCTTATTCCAAAATTAGAAAACATTTTCGCACGATAACAATTTATCTGAAAATAGATAGCCCCAGTAATACTTCCAAGAGTAAATGAACTCATAGAGTACCTCAAGAGAGAAAGTCATAATCTACTTACTATAATTACGACATTCAAATATCTTATATTTCAATATTTATTCCTCCAACTATTTCTGTCATTACAAATCCCACATATGATTTTCATTGAAGAAGATCAGTTCTGAAGAAATTCCAGTTAATACGTTTCTCGACATCACACTCTACTAGCTTTGTTTTTATTTATCAATCCAATTAATCTCTGATCATAGTTATAATCATTCTATAGCTGAACTATTTGGTCTCATACTTGTGAGCTTGTTCAACACTGATTTTATAAAATCCTTTACAAAACACCACTCTAGTAAGGGGGTAGGGTCGTAAGGTCCCTAGCTCGTCTCCCATACACATATACATATAACACTATTTCATCATCATAGCAACATTTTCACAAACATATCATCCACTTCTTGCAAATTATTATTCACACCTGTATGGCACGAACCTTCCAATTATCTTATTTAAACCAGTTCATTTATGCATGCATTCTATGGATTCTGAATAACTTTACTTATCCCATTCATTCAATCAAACAAGTCATGCACATAACATCTTATATGGGCCAAGCAAACATGGATAAGTATGTCACAATCAAAACTTTTATCTTGAACATCATCCTATACATATCATTACAATCATATAACTCAATTCAATCAATTTTAGCACATTTACTTAAACTATACGAGTTTGCCCATTATAATTATCCAAACAAGTATACACGAACATTTGTTCCATCAATAAGGTTAGTGAGTTACCCAAATACATACATTCGCTAGAGCAAATCGATCATATATATCATATAACTATCAACTAAACATAGATAATCTTATCATAATGTATTCCTTTATCTCATTTAACGATATCATTGCAATCCATCAACATTCAATGTTCAATCGGGACATGACATTTTATTCGTATCATGTTATTATTAAAATTTTATTCATACCTTCATGAATTTCTATTTGTCACAATCACTTAATCAAGTAAATCAAGTGCACAACATCATATGAATATCAAGCAAGTATAGGTACTCATCACAACATGAACTTTCATCTCACATGTTATCACGTACATATCATGAACTTTTATTCATCCTTTTCTGAATTTAGGGTCATCATAATTGTAATTTACTCAAATACCTTTGCATCACATTTAACATGGTCGGTGTAGCTCGGTTGGAGAGTCTGTCTAAACAATCTGGTTCTCATCCGCGTCGGGAGACATCACACTATCACGGATTGGTGGCATGTATACCTAGACTCTCATTCATGCTAGGTTAGTCTGAGAATAGACTAAACCATAGCTCTGATACCACTAAATGTAACACCCCCTACCTGTGTCCAACGTCGAGACAAGATATGAGGCATTAACCGACTTAAACGTAAATAATCATGCAAACCAGGCCATAAAATTTCATTTATATTTTAAAACATTCAATCACATGCACATAGTCTTGTATTTGGGTTTATCAAGCCCAAAACATACTTTAGAAAGAGTTCAGGACTAAACCGAGAACTTGAAAAGCTATGGGAAAACTTAGAAATTTTTCTCATGAAACAGGGTCATACACCTATGTGCCATCAGGCCGTGTCCCTCACATGGTTGAGACACACAATCGTGTCTTATCCTGTGTAGTTAACTCTTAGGCTATTTTCCAAGCCTTTTTGTTCCCCTTACATGCACACACACATATATATGGATCCAATGGCATTCAACATCCTCAATTATGATACAAACATATCATTTACCTATCAACATGCATGCGTTACACATTCCCACATTAAGCCAAGACTAGCCATACCACAGTTATCTTTGTGCAAATTTATTTCAACTTATCATCAAACTTCCATGTTCAAAGCATTATTATTTATCTCCATATTACACATTTAATTCATGGTCATAAAACATGCATTCAACACGCATGACATATTGCCAACCATGCATGACAAACAAACATAATCATATCTTCACATCATAAGCAATAAATCATAACTTGACTGGCTATACTTACAAGCCATAATCAATATGAGCCACATCTCATGGCTATATACAATAGATCAAAATAGGCCAATACATTTGGCCAAATCATAACAACAGATGTCATAGAACTAAGCCCTTATACATGCCACTCACTTGATAATTCTAACATATGTAACAATATTCCAAAGGTATTTGCTTGATAGTGTGATGCTACCTCTAATGATCTCCAATCCCGAGCCGACCTGACAACACTAAAAGAAATGGAAAGGCGGAAGTAAGCTTAAAGCTTTGTAAGTCCATATGAAAATAATAAGGAAAGTATCAACATGATTCCATCGAAATATAATCATAATTACACTTTTACTTATTTTCTGGTCATGTTATTTTCTCGAGTCATAGTTACTAAATTATTTATATCTGGAGCTAAGGAACTCGAAATTAAGATTCGTAAATTTTACCTAAAACTAGACTCATGTATCTTTATATCATAAAAGTTTCAAAATTTTTGGTTTAGCCAATTAGTACAGTTTATTCTTTAAAGTTACCCCTGTTCTGCTTCTTAACAACTTCGACCTTTCTTTACTAAAAATAGATTATCTCATAGTACGAGTTTTGATTAATGTTCTCATATGTTTCTATTGAGAATAGACTCATTAAGGATTTTAAAAATATAAATTATAACCAATAATTATTTTTTACAATTTTTAATGATATTTCCAAGTCAAAACAGGGGATTCCGAAATCATTCTGACCTTGTCTCACAAAAATTCAAATATCTCATAATTGAATTATTTTTCTTACACCGTTTCCTTTATAAGAAAATATACTCAAAAAGCTTTAATTTCATATCTCATTCAACGTCTAATTTGATTTCCATGATTTTTGGTGATTTTTCAAAGTTACACAACTGCTGCTGTCCAAAACTATTTTATTACAAATTTCACTCTTACATAATTTCACTTACTCCATTCCATCTTACTGAAAGTTCGCTCTACAATTGAGCACATTGCTCATAAATTTCCACAAACATATACCTGCACTTATTCATCACATGGTCATGTTCACATGTATTTTCACTTAGTCAATTTCTCGTTGAAGTCATCGGAATAATAACAGATACACGGTTGCCTGCACATATTACCACCCTTGTAACTGAAGCTATCTGGTATGCATAGTAACCTGCACTTAGTACTACACATGTAACCAGCAATCCGGTACACGTAGTGGCCTCCATTTAGTACTACACATGTGACCTAACCATTTGATACACGTAGTGGCCTGCACTTAGTACTACACACGTGATTGAAGTTGTCGGGTACGCATAGTAGCCTGCACTTAGTACTACACATGCGACCTAACTATCTGGTACACGTAGTAGCTTGCATTTAGTACAACACACGTGACCTAACTATTTGATACACGTAGTAGCCTACACTTAGTACTACACACGTGATTGAAGTTGTCGGGTACGCATAGTAGCCTGCACTTAGTACAACACATGCGACCTAACTAACTGGTACACGTAGTAGCTTGCACTTAGTACTACACACGTGACCCATAACCATCTTAAACACATAGTAGCCTGCACATAGTACTACACATGTGTTCTCACAATGGATCATTCGTATCATTTGTATTCCGAAGGTTCAACCAGGAAATTCCTCACTTTTCAACATTTAACAAGCTCATTCATAGTTTATTTCGATTTGTAATTTACATCAAATGATCATTCTATAGGTAGCCAAATCTCATATAATAATGAAATATAATAACATAAAAAGAATCAATATATTATTTACATACAAACTTACCTCGAATACGAGCACAACTATTTATTCCGATTTAGTCCATAATCTCATTCATTCCCAATCTATGCCCGAATATCATTTTCCTTGATCTATAATATCACATTTAGCTTAATAATTAGTCTCATTATTCATATGGGTCCAAAAATCATATTTTTACAAATTTGTATTTTCACCCCTAAACTTTCACATATTTTTACTTTTTCCCCAAGGCTCGTAAAATGATTTTTATCCAATTTCCTTGCATTTTAAGCCTAGCCGAATCATTTTCATAACTATAGCAGCCTCTAATTTCCACTAAATCACACTTTTATGACAAAAGTCGTTTATTACACACCAAGCATTCATTTTCTACCATTAGACATCAAAACACATGCATGTCATCTATGGGAGAATTTTTAAACAAAAACCCTAGCTCAAAATATGGGTAGAAATGAGTAGATCTTGTTAAGAGGATTTCAAAAACATAAAAATCATTAAAAACGGGGCCAGAACGGACTTATAATCGAGCTTGGAAGCTTGGAAAACCCTAGCTATGCCTTCTCCATGAAATTTTCAGCCATGGGGTAGAAGATGGACAAAAATTGGCTTTTAAATTTGTTTTTAATTCATTTTAATTACTAGATTACCAAAATGCCCCTAACTTAAAAATATTCTATTTCACCCATTTCATGTTCATTTTTGTCCAGAAAATTATCGAATGGTCTAATTACCATTTATGGACCTCCAATCTAAAATTTCATAACAAATAGACACCTCAACATGCAGAACTCAACTTTTGCACTTTTTACAATTTAGTCATTTTGACCAAATTGAGTGCCCAAACGTCAAAATTTTCGAATGAAATTTTCACGAAATCATCCCGTGAAATTGTAGACCATAAAAATATAATAAAATTTTTACTGTGTCAAATTTGTGGTCCCGAAACCACTATTCTGACTAGGCCCTAATTCGTGATGTTACATGGAATATGGTTGATGATTTTGGATGTGATTTGGTTGAATCGGTTTTGGTATATACATGATTATGAAATATGTTTGTTAGGCTATTCATGGTAAAAATAATGTGCGCCTATTTTGCATTAGATATTAATAGTTATTTTGGGTTAATGAGTGAATTGGGATAAATGTTGGATTTGGATAATGAATGTGCTTCATTGATGATTCGACACTTGCATATATTTATATTTAGGCATATATATATAGGTATGTGTGAGGTGTTTGATATATTTGTTAATGGTTAAGTTATATGTTTAATGAATGACTTTAGTTGATCATGTCTAATGGTAATGTGTATTTTATTAACATAATATATGTGTATGAAATGTATGATATCATGAATAGATGAATTCGACAACTAATAGTCAAAATGGATTAATATGTGATATTCAGTACATGTTTTGGTTAAGCTATGTGATAACTTTGCTATATAGAGAAATTGGTTATTTGGTGTGTCGTAGTACTGACACAAACTTTGATATATAATTTGACTTGTAAAATTTGCTTGGAATTGGTAAATGACATGTATGCAAATTCAGCTAATGATATATATATTTACATATTTGTACTTTTGCATATGATATATTCGGTATGTTTTGTTTTCAAGATTGGTATATTAAGATGGCCTAGTATTGAAATGAGATGATACTGAAATATATATGTATTTGTATGGGATTTATTGTTTTAATTTAGTTATGATGGCAATGTATGTGTATATATAGATGTGCATAGATCATGGTTGTTAACATAGTGAAATGGATAGGTAGAACAAGTTGGTATATTATTTAGATTTATTAATATGTTATATTTGTGATTCTGCAATTGTGTATAAGGCAGATGCATAAAATTTGTAAGTTGATAGATTATTATATATAAATCATTTGAATGTTTTAAATGTTAAGTTTGCATATATGATTAGAGCACTAAAAGAATACATTGGGTTATGAGTTAAGCATTTGATTTCTATGATTATTTGTTTGTATTGGTTAAAAAAAATTCAAAAAATTAGATAAATTGCAATGAAAGCCTGTTTTGAATTGTGTTAAGATCGGTAATGCCTCGTAACCCCATTCTGGCGACTGATTCGGGTTAGGGGTGTTAAAGATACCTCTACTCTAAACCTCAAAAATACAACATACATATGCAGTTAATCCATTCCATTTTTTTTCCTAAACATCATACATCAATTTCTTTGACAAATAATCATTTGACAACTTAATTAATAGTTAAATATAGCAAAATTATGCTCGAGCAAGTAATGTCAATCCATCCTCATGTTCATGAACCCAAGCATAACAATAACATGTAATCCTTATAAACCGAATCAAAAACCAACAAAATGTCTAGAAGTTAACATAACTATAAACAAGTCTACCATGTTGCCATATTCCTCAAAAGAACACCTACGAAATAACAAGTAGACTTGCTTGGATCACCTTTCAGAAACCACATCGCTCACACTGCCACACTACTAATCTGCAATGGTTTAAGAAGGGAGTGGGTGAGCTTATCAAGCTCAGTGAATGCTCAGAATAACCATAGTGCAAACAATTCATCAAGCATCAATGAAACAACCAAATAGCATAACCGCAACAGTTCCAACTCTAGTGTCATATTATACTTATTCATGCATTACTACTAGTTCTTTTACATGGTAAACATATTCACTTTTAAGCATCTATTACATTACACATATAATCACATAAAATTCAAGCATATTTTGCAATACTCAAAAACATGTTATAGATAAATTGCATAATGGTCACATGTCATATAAACACATATAACAACACACACATAATCATAATTTGAGATAATTTGGCATTTGAACTATGAAACATAAAAGTGAACTCTATCATCACTCATCGGATACACAGATCTTCAATACGCCACATAGGCTAATAAAGTAAAACATGTCCTAAATGTGAAGCATAAAGCATAAAGCATAAAGCATAAAGCATAAAGTAAAACACGGATCTCCTTATTTCCCCTCACATGTCCCATTGAATGGAGCTTAGCTCACATTCCCTTATCCTTCATAAATGTCCCAGAGACTTAACGCCCAAAATCATTGTACATATAGGTAAGTACTCACAATCCTATGGCATGCCAACTATATCCAATAGTTTTAAGATCACAAGGCCAAAATATTCGAAATCAAACACATATCACATATTGATTACCTGTGCACTATCATTGCATATTTGCATATTTAGCAAAACATTGTCACTAACATTTAACATTATCTTAAATTAACTTTTCCTTGCCTTTATCTCTACTCGACGAAGCTCCTATCGAATCCAAAACTTCAACACAAAAAATTCACACAACAATACATTCACAAATCAACAAGGACTCACCACAAGAAATCAAAATCATAAGCCTAAACTAAGTTCTCATATAGAGTAAACCTTTAACATAACCAACTTAAAATCCAAATATCTAGATCTACACTTAATCTTTCTTCCTAACATGAGTTTCATTCATCTAATTAATCCTCAACGACTAATGCCCAACCTTAAAACTATACAAAAGTACTCAATTTATGGTTGGACTTTTTTGACAAATTTTTGGCTATTTTTTGAAAATTCATTAAAAGTCAAGAATTCTTTCATGAAAATTCAAAGTACGTTTAGAAACCTCTTAACCATGTCAAAAGTAGTTGAAAAACATTTTGAAACCATGTTTTTACTCAAAATCCTGAAATCCACCATTAACGACTCAATTTTTAGCTTTTATTCAAAACATGCAATTTAAAGGCTAAAAACTTAGTTTTAAAGACTAAATAAAATTTAAAACTATTTAGAAGTTGAATCGTTACCTTAGATGATGAAAAAATGAGCGTTTGGTTGAAAACTCAAAAAATTCACAAGCTTGACAATGGAGAAATCAATAGTGTTTTTGGGAGTTTTTCTTGGATTTTATGGAGATATTTGGCTTGGGTGATAATAGAACTAAAAAAAACTAAGGTTGAAGAACAAAAAGTGGAAGAGAGGAGCTTTGGGAGCAAGGTACGACTAAAGCATGAAGATGGAGAAGACTAATGTGAAATTTATATGTTGGGGATGATATTAGGGTGATTTTTAAAATTTGGTTTAATTTCCTCTTAAAACTCACAATTTTGACTCTTTTACAAATAAGTCCCATTTTCAAAATTGAAGATCTTTAAAACTCTTTTTCAAAAATTGATCTAATTTTCTAAAAACCATAATAAAAAGCATTACCAATAAATCATGTCGCAACATTTCGAACACTCTACGGCTTAATCCCTAAAATACCCCTAAAACTCTTAGTCCCTATTTTAGGGTGTTACAAAAATGGTGCTTTTTTTTCCATGAGATATAATCCCTATTGTTAACGAAGTAGCATCCAATATCATCCTTTCCAAATAACTTAAAGCAATCTGATTGGGGATGAATAGTGTTAGTCAAACTCTAAGGACTTCAAGGATAATTTAGGCATTTTAATATTCTGAGTTTAGCCTATATAAAAGTCATTGTAATCACTATAAACACATAATTTTTAGGATTTGATTCTTAGTTTTTTCTTTCATTCCTAGTTTTTACTTAGGTTATTTTATGTTCTTGTAATCGGAAGCCATATTCCAAAGTAAGACTTCCATGAGGGGAGATTGTTTCGAAACCATGCTTTTATCGATAAATTCATAAGCATATCTTCTCTTTATTCTTTTCTTTATATTTCTTTCTTTAACATTGTTAGATGAATGTTTGTGTAAAGATTAGAATCAATTTTTGATTTCACATATTTTGCATGTTTCAATTGCTTTAGCTTAATTAATTGCTTAAATGATAGAGTTTCTTAGTGGATCAGTTGTTTGGGAATGGAGGAACGTGGAACAAACCCTGGGCTTGGCAAACCTAGGAAGTCATTTTGGTGGGAATTAACCCAAAATTGGTATGGCCTGTCCATGAACACCTTAACCCCAAATTTGTCTGGACAGTGAGGTTAGAAGATAATTAGTTCTTTCTGATTCATTTTTCTAGTGGAAGATCGGAAGATCCTGCTAGGGTATCGAGTAGTTGATTGATTAGAACTCTACTTTAATAATTAATTAGGTAAAACAATTGGATCTAGGCTAAAATGAACTCATGTAGTCAAAACAAGAAATAGGAAAAGCCAATACAGGAACTTAGGAGTAGATTTAGGTTTAGCTATATTTATTTAGTGTCTTATATTATTATCATCTTGCTTTTTGATTAACACTTCTAATTCGTGACTTGAGTAGATTAGTCATTATTTCTCGTAATTGGCTTGATAATAGTTTCCCCTGAAATAGCTTGGCTATGATCCCCGAAATACTTACCAAACATTTTGTTGTAAAGAAACTATGTTACAACCTGACCTGTATACTTCTGGACAGCGCATCGAATCTATATCTTTAGCTGTAGGATTCACACTCTAGACGTTGGTACGTTCGGAGGCAAAGGTATGGAACTCTTGATGATAGAAGCTTGTTTAGTGGATGATTCAATAGATCACTAGGTCAGTGATTCGAGAGCCACTAATCATGTTTGTGTTTCTTCACAAGGGTTCGAAAAGACGAAAGATCTTAAAGATAAGAGCTTATCATTGCGGACCGAAAGTGAGACAAGTGTGGCAACTAAAGCAGTGACAGTTGTACATATTTATTTTGATAATTTTAGGAAGATTATTTTAAGAGACATTTTCTACGTATGAAAAGAAACTTAATTTTTGTTGCATCTGTGACTTTTAATAACGGAATTGCAATATTTAGAAATATCAATCTTATTTGTAATGGTTGGATGTCAAATAATCTCTATTCTATCAAACCAAAGATGTATACACTTCTTAAGACTGAAATATTGAATAAAAGACTTAACTTCTCACTCTAATGAGATGTACCTTTGGGATTTGAGACTTGGTCATATTAACCAAGAAAGAATCTCTAGACTTGTGAAAGACGACATCTTAAGTTCTCTTAAATAAGTTGATTTTCCATAAAGTAAATCTTTATTTAATGGTAAGATAACTTAGAGATCTTTTAATGCAAAAGGAACGAGGGCTGAAAAACTCCTAAAACTTGTGCACACTGAAGTATATGGCCCCAAGAGCATTAGTGCAAGAGGTGGTTACGAGTATTATGTTAACTTTATTGATAACTATTCCAGATGCGAGTATGTATACCTAATGCATCGCAAGAGTGAAACCTTTGATAAATTAAAAAAATTTCGTGCAGAAGTGGAGAAATACCTAGGTTTATACATAAAGGCACTGTAGTTAGATCGAGGTGGGGAATGTTTATCTAATAAGTTCCTAGGATACCTCATAGAGAATTGGATTCTATCTTAGTTAATTACATCGAGAACTCCACAATAGAATGTTATGGTAGAGAGAAGGAATTGACTACCTCTCAACGTGCTAATGTCAAGAGTGTGTATATTATTACAAAAGATAGGAAATTAGGCAGTCTCCGCAATTATACAGGTCAAATTGTAATATAGTTTGTTAGTATAGATAAGTACTAAGAGTACTTAAGGGGTTGTACACAAGGGATTGTAGTTTGCAGAAAACTTCTATTAAGGTAATTACTGAAAATAATTTTTAATCTACTTGAGTCTCGAATTAGTAGTGTTAAATTGATTTAATATATCGGCTTTTCCTATTCCTTGGTTCAAATACGTGAGCTCCTTTAGCATATATCCAATTGCTTTACCTAATTAACTATTGGTGTAGGGCTCTATTCAACCAACTAGTCATAAACCTAGTAGGGCCTCTTGACTTTCCACTAACCTAATGAGAAGGAAAGAACTACATATCTCTCAATGTCACAGTTTAGACCAGATTGGGTTATGGTTTCATGGATAGACAATACTGATTTTGGGCTCATTCCCACTTATATGACTACGTAGGGTCATCATGCTTAGGGTTTTAAGTTCTTCCTATCCCAACCAACTGAGCCGCCCAGAAACTCTACTTTCCAATCAATTAATTAGGCGTATACAAATGAAACATGCAAGATATAAGTAAACACAAATTATTCTAATGTTTACACAAACATTTAATTAACCAATTGATAAACCGTAATTTATACATATTTTTATCCCGTACTTAGCCCATTTATGAATAGTTTCTCCTTAGATTTGGTGAATTCGATGCTCTTAATCCTTTAATTTCATGTTTTATACTTAGGAGAGCATAGGAGAGTAAAAAGAGTGAGAAACGGGCTAAAAACGGAGAAAATGGACCCACGTGGGAAATCAACACGGTCTGGACTTCCTCACACGGGCATGTCACACGGCCATGTCTATTTGGCAGGATTGAAGCATGAGTTACACGAGTAGACTACACGCCCGTGCCTATTCAACAGCCTTGACCATGGGCTGGAGCAATTGTACACAAGCGTGTCCCTGCCGAGCCCAAGTATCGTCCTATTCAGAAAAAGCCAATTTTTAGGTCTCTTAGGCATCCAAAAGCCTATTTAAACACCTGATGAGGCACTTAAGAGAGGCACGCAGAGGAGGAAGCAAGGAATTACTCAAGGAAAGCCGATTGATCCATCTCGAAAGCTGGATCCATCATCAAGACTGAAGATCTCTCTTCAAGTTCCTTCAGGAGTTTTGGGTTTTCTTATATTTTGTTATCTTTATGCTTTGAGATGTTTTCTTTCATAAGTATGAACTAAACCCCCTAAATACCTAAGGGGAATGAAACCTAAGATAGATCTTGTTATTACTATCTAAATTGTATGATAAATATTTGACTTGTTCTTAATTATGTGTTCTTAATTCTTGTTTTGATATTCTATAATATTGATTCAAGTTAAGCTCTTATTCATAGGAGGAATAGACCCTATCTACAGTAAAATTTTTATAATTAAGCAGAGTTGATTGCACGCCTAGAGATAGGGTGATAAGATTTTTCCGAATTAGGGTGAAACCTAATAAGGGAATCCATAGATCGAGTTAATGCAATTCTGGGGTGTTAATTAGAAAGAGATTTCAATTATTCAACCTAGGGTTAGACATTATTAGTCTCAAGAGAGATAATAATAGAACTTAGGGATTTTTACGGATCAAGTCAAATGAATAAATCGTCTGATTTAGAGTTAAATAACAAGTGAAGTCTAGGTGGAGTTTTCCTTAGGTATTGTCTTAATCAATCGAATTTTCCCAAAAGTATTTTCTCAAATTTTCTTTCTGTGCATTCTTAGTTAGTAATTAGTTTAGATAACCAAACCTCTTAACGTTTAGGCTAGATAATAAAAAGGAAGTAAATACTAGTACTCGTAGTTCCTTTGGGTTAGACAATTCGGTCTTGCTGAACTATACTATTGTTCGATAGGTACACTTGCCTTAATCGTGATAATAAGTTAGTCTCAAGAACGATTCATTTATAAATTTTTAAAACCTGTTACGAATATCACGCATCAAGTTTTTGGCACCGTTGTTGGGGAACTAGGATATTAGGAACACTCGATCTTTGTTACTTTAGCCATTTTACTTTTATTGTAACTTAAATTTTTATTTTCTTTTCTAATTTTTCATTTATTTTCTTCTGATAGGTTTTTCTAGTTTATGACCAGAAGAAACCCATCAGGACCACTACTTTTTGACGGTGAGATCGACCTCACAGTTCGTAAAAACCAACAAGAAAGAAAGTGAAGCCTAAGATACAAAGAAGACAAGCAAGAGGATGATACTTCAGCCACAACCATGGAGATGACTAAAAACGAAGAAAATCTGCTACCTCCTGCGATTGCTGCTGATCCAGTAAATTAGAATCCTGCTCCACGTACTATGTATGATTATGCTAAACCTAATTTAACAGGAATTGAATCGAGCATAGTTAGGCCTGCTGTTGCTGCAAATAATTTTGAAATGAAACCTAACACCATTCAAATGATCTAACAGTTTGTTCAGTTTGATGGTTTGCAGGACGAAGATCCCAATGCTCACTTGGCAAATTCTTAGAGTTTTGTGACACTTTTAAAATTAATGGTATTTCTGATGATGCCATTCGCCTTCGGTTGTTTCCCTTTTCGTTGAGGAATAAGGCTAAACAGTGGTTGAACTCATTGCAACAAGGATCAATCACTACTTGAGAACAGATGACCGAAAATTTTTATTAAAATATTTTTCGCCGGCTAAAACAGCCAAATTATGTAATGATATCTCCTCTTTTGTGCAAAAGGATTTAGAAACACTCTACGATACATGGGAGAGATACAAGGACCTTTTGCGAAGATGCCCTCACCATTGGTTACCACTCTGGCTATATGTCCAAACATTTCACAATGGCCTGAACCCTTCGACTCGGCGGGTGGTTGATGCAACTGCTGGCGGAAAAATTAATAATAAGACACCTGAAGATGCCTATGAATTTATAGAGGAGATGTCACTGAATAACTATCAGTGGCAAGTCATGAGGACAAAGCCAACGAAAAAACCGGCATTTATAATGTCAATTCGGTCACCATGCTCTCTAATCAGGTAGAACTCTTGAATAAGAAAATTGATGGTTTTCTTAGTTCTTCATAGGTTCACCCAGTAATGCAGTGCGAAGCAAGTGGAGGTGGATCAAGCAGTTCAGAATACCCACCTTATGGCCACAACATGGAGAACGAGCAGCTAAATTACATGGTTAACAATCCTTGATCTCAAAACAATCCTTATAGCAATACTTACAATGCAGGTTGGAGGAACTACCCAAATTTTTCATGGGGAGGCCAAGGAAATCAGAGACCACCACCCCTTCCAGGCTTTCAGCAACCACCGTACCAGTAGGAGAAAAAGCCGAACCTTGAGGAGATGCTAACCAAATTCATCTCGGTGTCAAAAACTCATTTTCAGAATACCAATACGGCACTCAAAAATCAACAAGCATCAATCCAAGGGCTTGAAATTCAAATTGGACAGCTCGCCAAGTTGATTTTGAAAAGACCACAAGGTAGCCTACCAAGCAACACTGAATCTAACCCAAGGGAGCAACTCAACGCGATTTCCATTCAAGATTAGGAAGGGTTAGTTGCAAAACCAAGGCTAGAAACGGTGGTAAGCAAAGGTAAGAATAAAGTAGGCCAAAATGACCCAAAGCCGATGAGTACAGAATATAAACCTCATGTGCCATACCCCAATGTGACAAGAAAAGACCGATTAGACGAATAATTTGGTAAATTCCTTAAAATTTTAAAGAAACTACATATTAACTTACCGTTTATTGAAGCCCTTTCTCAGATGCCAAACACTGTCAAGTTTTTAAAGGAGCTTTTAACAAATAAACGAAAGTTGGATGAGGCGTCGCATGTGGAGTTGAATGTAGTTTGCTCAGCCATATTACATAATAAGCTACCCAACAAATTGAAGGATCCAGGGAGTTTTACGATTCCTGGTTTAATTGGTAGTTTAGATGTTCATAATGCATTGGCTGACTTATGGGCAAGCATTAATGTTATGCCTTATAAAATTTTTAAACAGCTAGATATTGAGAAACCCAAACAAAATAGGATGAGCATTCAATTGGCTGATAAAACCATTAGATTTCCTAGGGGTATCATTGAAGATGTTCTAGTTAAGATCGATAAATTTATATACCGAGTAGACTTTGATGTACTATACATAGAAGAGGATAGTAACGCACCTTTAATTTTAGGGAGACCCTCTTTAGCGACTACTAGAACCATTATTGATGTTGGTACAGGTGAACTCACACTTCGTGTGGGAGACAAAACAATTACCCTTCCAGCTCGTAATTCGAGTAACACATCAAAAATTGAAGGTGGTTGTATAAATCATTCTACTAGTATTGATCATGTTGTGACACCCTCTATGCAGGAAAGAGTTTCAAAGAACACATATGAGTCATATTCAAACAACAACAAAGGACCTATCTTTGAAGAACGAATGCTACAAATCGAGGAGCTAGATGAATGGCGGACACAGAAATCGAGAACACTCGATAAATCGAAATCGAGCCAGGACAGGCTCAATACGTCACCAAATCAACTTAAGGTTGGAGACAAAGTACTACTAGATGCAGCAGATCCTTGCATAGCCACTCCTGATCCTAATGAAAAAATTTCTCTTACGGTACTCAGTATTTTCCCATATGGTACAGTCGAGGTAATTCATCCCAAATTTGGCACATTTAAGGTAAACAATACCCGCCTTAAACCTTATGTTGATAAATTTGATAGCAGGGATGAGGAGTGTAAACTCGTCGCACCACCTTGACCATGTAGAAGAGAGGTAAGTTGAGCTTAGACTATAAATAAGCGCTTCTCAGGAGGCAACCCGAGCACTAACAGTGTTAATTTCTTTAAATTTTAGTTTTTAACATCTAACATACTAACCAACTCATGGAACGCAGGCTTGCTAAAGCCCGCACAGCCAGGCACACGGGCGTACATTAGACATGTGAAAACAGGGAATGATTTTTTGCCCAACACGAGATACGATAAGTTGCCACGGCCGTGCGATATGGCCGTGGATAAAACTGCAAAAACAACACGGGCGTGAAACACGCCCGTGCCTTGAAACTATGGTTAAAACTGATAATGTAACACGAGCGTACGACACGCCCTTGCCATCCACCCATGGTTGACATTGTCAAAACGAACACGAGCGTAGACCTATGTACATGGGCGTGGGAGAAGCGAATGAAGCAAGACACGGCCGTGCGACACGGTCATGTGCACCCACACGCCCAAAGAACACGGGCGTGGGCCGAATGTTAGGCACGCCCAAATTCAAAATTTGTTAAACACACGGGTAAAAATTAGGCCACACGGGTGTGTCCCACGGCCGTGTGCCCCAAAATCTATATAAACCTTTCACTATTCATCATCTCCCCTCCCAAAAAAAAATCCCTAAACCTAGCCACTACAACTTCACACACCCTCCCCCAATGCCCGTGCGTCACCTACAAAACCTATTTCGATGCCCTAAGCTCCTTCCTTTTGCGTTTGTTTGCTATTTTCTCTCTATTTTCTTTAAATATGTTGGTTATTTCATGATTTCTCTGCTCTATTGAACTATTTTGATTGAATATTCATAGTTAGAATATTAAAATACTCATGCTTTTTTAATAAAAAATTTGTCATTTTAGTTACTACATTATGCTATACTCTTTCATTTTTCTTGTTTCCATGAAATTTATGCTTACCCACATGCATTCATTCATTATTCCCATAATCCTGTAACTTGATATATTTAGTTGCTTTAGTTTGTACCATCTAGTACGTAAATCTTATGAAATATTCATATTTAGTCTTGATTTTCCATACTATTCTTGGGGCATATTGGTTGAACTTTGATTTTTCAATGCAGGTACAATGTCTCCTTACGTGGTAAGAAGACTGCTATTCAGGCCTCGAAGAAGAGGAAAGGAGCAGTGTCATCTTCGGGTCCTACCACGGAGATTAGGCACCCATTTCTCTAGGTTCCCTTGGGACCCCAGGAGGAATTATATCAATATTACGGGCTCGACCTCTAGGTGTGGGCCACTGTATTGACTGGGCCACACTCAAACAGATTCAATTGGCTGACGCGGTCTGAGCTCTCCTAACGACTGACCCGTAGGGGCTCTTCTTTGAGATCATCGAGTCGACGTATCTTGAGTTCACATTGGAACTCTACTCGACGTTCCATCTTCAGACTATTATGACAAACTTCGACGATCCTGGAACGGTCCAGTTTCGTCTTGGTGGTCTAGTACGCTAGTTGAGCGTACTCGAGTTCGGGATTGCACTAGGGCTATACACGGAGGAATTCATGGACGATAATGAACTCAACACCCTCCACCGCCACATCCACTACTCCCCTTCGAAATGCTGGAGGGACCTCGTCCCTGCCTCGGCCACCTACGATCCTAGCTGCTCCAAGGCATCGGCTCTCCTTCCATCCTTGAGGTATCTACACACCATCTTGGCTCACACTCTGACAGGAGATGAGAAAGCACCGACATTGTCACCACCCACGACGCCTATTTCTTATGGAGTATGGTGAATGGGCATGTCATCGACCTCGCCTACTTTATTGCCCTCACCATTCGCCACCAGACGGAGGAGGACAAGAGAGGGGTCATCTTTATCGGGCCCTATGTGACTCGACTGGCTCGGCACTTCGGGCTCCTCAACATAGCAGCCCAATAATCCTCCCTCACTCTCATCAGCCAGATGTCCCCACAGGGCATCTCAAGCATGCTAAGTATGAGGATGATCGAGAAACGACGTGGCACCTACCCTCCTCAGTACCGCCTCGTCCAGTCCACCGAGGAGGAGGATCCAAAGGAAATTACTGATGATGTCCCTTCATGTCATGAGGACCCACCGTCTCAGCCACCATCCCCCTCTCGTCTAGTTCATGTGGCGGCTTCATACGCTGCCATCTCTAAGCGCCTTACTCGATTCGAGCAGCAGTGTTTTCAGCACTTCGATAACATTGATGCTACTCTACAGCAGATTTGTCAGCACTTCCACATCTCATCGCCACCCCCACCTTGCGAACCATCTAGCGATGAAGATGTTTAAAAACTTCTATTTATTATTTTATGTTGTTACTTTATTCTATTTTAAGACTACTTTTTATTTTTCTTTAAGCTTATTTTTATTAGGTTTTATAATTATTATTTTACAATTTTTAATTTCGGTTACGAGTAATTATTCTTCTTTATATATTTCCTAAAAAAGTTTCTCATTATATCACAATTATAAAGAGCTCCAAAGCCCACTATTACTTAGGAACTTGAAACTCCACTGGGAAAGGTTCTCCATGACTGCCATGCCCTGCTCGACCACGACCATAGCCAACATGAGATATAATATTCTTTTGGCGTAGCATTTGTGAAACCCCACCTCTACCACCATCGGAGTATCCTCCCCCACCCTTATCATTGCTTTGGCCGTTTATTCTCCATGACTCCAATTCAATGAGTTCATTCATCATTCAGGAAGTTTCACTTCTCTCCCTATCTTATGATTATAAATCTATCTTTGTCAATATATATTTCTTTGTACATTGAGGGCAATGTACATCTTAAGTGTGGGGGGTCTTTTATATCATCATTAGAAATCCCTAAATTTTGTCTTATTTTTACGTGACTCACTCATATCACTATTAGAATGAATTTTGATTAATTTATGATTTTAATTGATATGTCTTGAATTAAAACATAGGTATTTATGCATTCATTGTTTAAACTTTAAGACATTAGTGAATCAAGCATGATAAGTTGATTTTTAAAGAATTAAAAACTTTTAGGCTGTTTCCCTAAGTTTTGGTATTATCTTGAGTTGAAATTCACAAGTTTGAACATCAAAAAGCCATAATTTTTGTGAGATCTTGAGCCTTTAGAGCATATTTTATTCCTTCCATGCTCACTTTCATTATGAGTGCATTAGTTTTGATTTGTTATTCTAGAACTTGCTTGATTATGAATGTCAAGACCACACCATTTGATTTGATATGTCAAGATGATAAAGGCGCTTAGGTTTAACCCACTCACCGCACAAAAGCCTACCTCCATAATTAACCCTTAGTGAACCCCTTTTGAGCCTAACAAGCCATTAATTGATTTACCCTCAATATTAACCCATAACCCATTATTGTTGAAATCTCCTAATTTGATCCTTATTTTTGTCGAGATTTGATTTGAACAAATTGCTTAGTTATGTTTTGTGCTTCTAAATATTTGACTTGTTCTAAAAAAAATACTTACATACATATTAGTAGTAATTCGTCATTTTTGAGCTTGAGTGTTAATTCCATATTCTAAGAAGAAGCTCACTTGTATTCAACTGATGACTAGTTATTTTTCTAGCTAGGTAATTTTTCAATTCAATCTCGATTCTAGCATCTTCTTTCAGCTTGTGACCACACCCCCTAACCAAAGCCACGTTACAACCCTCTAAAAAGACCTTTTTGATTGATGTATCAACTCAATTTATAGTGGTGGAGATTTGATTTTCAAGCAAGCCTATGGTAATAACTTTTCATATTGACTAATGAGTGCTTTTATTGATGTCCTTAAACACCTTGAGTGATTTGAGTGAATCTTTAGTGAGGATGTTAGACTCTGTGATATTTTGATCAAAGGTAATCGCTTAGATGAGGGGAGACACTTATGTTTTCGTGATAAAATGCTCAACTTGGAATGTTTGAAACTTTGATGTACTTTTAGTTGAATTTTCAATGTATGAGAACTTATGGATTATTTTGAGATATTATTGATAGGGATTATAAATTGAGAAGAATTTATTTTGATTATGAGTTGAGGATTTTTGCTTGAGGACAAGCAAATGCTTAAGTGTGGGGGTATTTGATAAACCGTAATTTATACATATTTTTATCCCACGCTTAGCCCATTTATGAATGGTTTCTCCTTAGATTTGGTGAATTCGATGCTCCTAATCCTTTAATTTCATGTTTTACACTTAGGAGAGCATAGGAGAGTAAAAAGAGCGAGAAACAGGCCGAAAACGGAGAAAATAGACCCACGTGGGAAATCAACACAGCCTAGACTTCCTCACACGGGCGTGTCACACAGGCGTTTCCATTTGGTAGGATTGAAGCACGACTTACATGGGTAGACTACACGCTCATGCCTATTCAATAGCCTTGACCACGGGCTAAAGTAATCGCACACGGGCATGTCACACGGGCGTGTCCCTGCCGAGACCAAGTATAGTCTTATTCAAAAAAGGCCAATTTTTAGGGATATTGGGCACCCAAAAGCCTATTTAAACACCTGATGAGGCACTTAAGAAGGGGACACAGAGTAGGAAGCAAGGAATTACTCAAGGAAAGCCGATTGATCCATCTCAGAAGCTAGATTCATCATCAAGACTGAAGATCTCCCTTCAAGTTCCTTCAGGAGTTTTTGGTTTTCTTATGTTTTGTTATTTTTATGCTTTTGAGATGTTTTCTTTCATAAGTATGAACTAAACCCCCTAAATACCTAAGGGGAATGAAACCTAAGGCGGATCTTGTTATTATTATATGAATTGTATGATAAATATTTAACTTGTTCTTAATTATGTGTTCTTAATTCTTGTTTTGATATTCCAGGATATTGATTCAAGTTAAGCTCTTATCCAGAGGAGGAATAGACCCTGTCTAAGAGTAAATTTGTCATAATTAAGTGGAGTTGATTGCACGCCTAGAGATAGGGTGATAAGATTTTGCCAGATTAGGGTGAAACCTAATAAGGGAATCCATAGATAGAGTTAATGTAATTCTAGGGTGTTAATTAGAAAGAGATTTCAATTATTCAACCTAGGGTTAGACGTTATTAGTCTCGAGAGAGATAATAATATAACTTAGGGATTTTTACGGATCAAGTCAAATGAATAAATCATCTGATTCAGAGTCAAATAACAAGTGAAATCTATTGTCTTAATGTGACAGCCCAAAATTAACCCTAGTCGGGAAGTGGTTTCGGGACCGCTAAACCGAGTCACCGAAATGTTTGAATGTGATATTTATTGTCTAGAATATGTAATTATGAATGTGTGAAAATTTCAAGCTTCAATTTAGTCGATTGCATGTGAATTTAGTCAATAGGACTTATGTGAGAAAATTTTAAAATGTGATAGGTCAATACGTAAGGACCTATTAGTGCATGTGGAAAAAGGGGGGACTTGCATGTCAAATTTCCCCCCCTAATGAGTAGTGGCCGGCCATGACAAGCATGGTAGACCAAGTGTGATGGGCAAGACATGTCATAGACATGTTGTGTTAGTGCATCATGAGTGGAAACATGTCACAAACATGTTATGTTAGTGAGGTATGTTAGGAGAAATAAAATAAGGAGCATGGGCATAAAATAATGAAAAGGAGTATGATGAATACAAAAAAAAAATGTGTGTAGTTGTTTCCCCCCCCATTGCCGTGAGTTAAAGAAAAGAAAAGAGAAAATTTTGTTCATCCTTTTTCATCTTCATTTGGCCGAAAATTCAAAGGAAGGAGGAAGGAGTTCTTGCTTCATGTTTGGTTTGGAAGAGGATTAGGAGGAGGTTTGGCCATACTTGTATCTAGATCAAGGTATGTTTGAGGTTGTGCCATGAGATTCATGCATGTTTTTAGTTGCTAGCTTGAGTTCTAATTAGCCCATGGTTCAAATCTTTGCTATGTCATGGGGATGATATTCGGCCTAGGTAGATTTTGTGTTAATGCCATTGCATGCTAAATATGAAGCTTGTTAATGATGCATGTGATGGTGGATTGATGATTCTTGAATCTTCTTTTTAGCATTTTTGAGTGAGCACATATGTGCATTGGTTGCTAGATGGAGAAGAATTGGCTAGCAAGTTGTGTGCTAAGGCCGAATATAAGTTTTGTATATTAATGAGCAATGCATGTGTTAAATTGATGGAAAGGGAGAGGATGCTTTACTAGTGTATATATGTGTGTATTAGCCAAGTTTTGAACTTGAAACAAAAAGGTGTTTAGTCAATACAAGTGACCATACTTGTAGAATGTATTAAGTGTTGAAATCGGCCCCAACATAGACATGCATATTCGGCCATAGGAAGGAGATTGGTGTTGCATGTATTCGGTTAGAGGCAAGCATATTGATGCTTTTGTCTTGGCTTAGAAAATTCGGCCAAGGGGGAAAAATTAGCTAAAATGTTGAGTTTGATTCATGATTCCGTACATATGTGACTTTAATGTCTAATGTATAAATATGGGCTAAGTGCCTTGTGTTCCTCTTTTCGATGCTCAAATGATTAAATCAATTTATTTGTTTAATTAAGCTCAAGAGCAAAGGGGAACTAAATCTAATAAAGGGAAGGAAAAAGTGGTCGAATAGCTATCGGAATCGTTCGACAACACCCGAGGTAAGTTCTTGAGTAAAAGAGCTTAAATTATGATTTGATTAGATCATGTTTTAAGCAAACCAAAATCATGCTCTTTGTGTGGCTATTGAGTCGAAATTGCAAGAATGATAAATGTCTTGTGTTTGAGTTTTACTAACGAAAACGAAATACGAATGTGCCATGATTTATTGTTAAATGTGCATGGTTATTTGAATGATGTCCGGGCTAAGTCCCGAAGGCTTTGTGCTAAGTGACCATATCCGGACTAAGATCCGAAGGCATTTGTGCGAGATACTAATTTCGGGCTAAGCCCGAAGGCATTTGTGCGAGTTACTAAATCCGGGTTAAGTCCCGAAGGCAATTGTGCGAGTTACTATAACCGGGCTATGTCCCGAAGGCATTTGAACGAGTAGCTATATCCGGTTAAATTCCGAAGGTACGTGATTTGGGAATGAATGATCTTGCTGTAAAAATTTCAGTAAATACTCTAGAAACATCCTAACATTGAGGTATGTTTCGTATGTGCTTGAATTTAGTTGAGCCCTTACAAATAAGTATTCGCTCAGTTGATAAACGAGCTACCGGCCTTTGGCTAAGTTGATCTTTTGTGTATGTACATAAGGGTTGGTAATGTGAAGCAAGTATGATATCGAAAATTTGTGCATATGAAATTATTCGTTTAGCTATATGAATGCTATACTTTTGCTATGCTGGAATTCCTTGCTCAAAACTTACTAAGCATAAATTGCTTACTCTGTTTCTTTGATCCTCTATTTTATAGATTTTGGGTCTCCAGCTATCGGACTCAGGATCTTGAAGTCAAAGTCGCCCACACTATCAAAGCCCCCCTTTTGGTACAATTTTGGTTGAACTTCGAAATGGCATGTATAGGACTACCCGTTTGTTGTGGGTCGTGGACCCTTTGGACTTGTATAATTTTGGATAGCCATGCGAAAATGGCTTATATGTGTTTGAGTATAATGTTATAATCATTTGGTGTGGATATGCTTGACAAGGATTGGCCATGGGAATGGTTAATCACTTTCATAAATTGTGCTATTTATGCAAAAAGGGCTAGTTGAATCATGGAAACCATGAAATAGGTAAAGTCTACCTTAAAGGCAGATGCTGATAGCAGCAGTGAGGAAGATTTGGAAAATCACTAAAAATAGCAGGAATGGAATTAAATAGTGAATAAATTATGTAAACGAACCTTGATGAATCTATTTTCATAGGAAAGTAACGAAACAATCATACGGATAGTATGTTAAGATATATTCAGATTCTCGTGAGACAGGGCCAGAACAGTTTTTGGATTTCCTGTTCCGACTTTGGAAATTCATTTCAAATTAACCAGAGACAATTAGGAGTCAAGCCATAGATGTATAGATTCCTCTCTGAGTTTAGTTTCTCTAGAAACAAACGGCATCAGTATTGAAGCCCTGTACAGGGAGATATCCAAGTCGTAATGCGCAAAGGTCAGTGTAGTCGATCCCTGTATCGTGGGAGACTTTGACTAATAAAATGTACTAATTGGCCCAACCAAAAATTCTAGAAAACAATACGTAGATGTGCATATGAGTCTAGTTTCAGGGAAAATTTACCGAACTGGATTCCGAGTTTCTGAACTCAAGATATGATTTTTAAAGAGACTAGTACGCAGATTGGCAGTGTCTGGGAATTTTTTTTTTAAGTCTGTTAACACCTCGTGTTCGACTCCGGTGACGGTCTCGGGTTTGGGGTGTTACATTTGATTGGTATCAGAGCTACGGTTTAGTCGATTCTAGGACTACCGTAATGCGTTGGGTCTAGCTATACATGCCATTTTATGTGATTATTTGATAGTGTGGTGATTTCTAACATTTGCAAATGTGTTTATTTATAGTAATGGATCCCGATCCCGACCGAGCGGTAGCTGATGATCTTGAGAGTGTAGCGCCTGCTCCCGCACAAGGGACAGCGCCGGTGGACTCTCAACCTAATGCTAGTAACCCGAATGATGAAGCTAGACAAGCTTTCTATAGCGTGATGAATGATTGGTTCAACCAATACATTCGAACTAATACGGCTGTTCCACAACCTCCCTTCCCGACTAATACAACCCCGCACCTACAATACCTCTGGTAACTGACCAAATAAGGTCAAATAAGCCCCCAGTTGACAGAATCCGAAAACATGGGGCTACTGAATTTACAGCTACGGATAGCGACGATGTCGAGCAAGCTGAATTTTGGTTGGACAACACTATCTGGGTACTCGATGAGCTATCTTGTACACCCGATGAATGCTTAAAGTGTACTATCTCCTTGCTACGTGATTCTGCCTATTATTGGTGGAGTACTCTGACTTCTGTTGTGCCCCGAGAGCAAGTAACTTGGGAGTTTTTCCAAACTGAGTTTCGGAAAAAGTATATCAGTCAGAGATTTGTTGATCAAAAACGGAAGGAATTTCTTGAGCTTAAGCAAGGTTCTATGTCAGTTACTGATTACGAACGAAAATTTGTTAGACTTAGTAGATACGCTCGGGAATGTGTTTCGTCCGAGGCTATTATGTGTAAACGCTTCGAGGATGGGCTAAATGAAGATATAAAAATGTTCGTTGGCGTTCTTGAAATACGAGAGTTCGTAGTACTTGTCGAGCGAGCTTGTAAAGCCGAAGAGCTTAGAAAAGAAAAACAAAAAGTTGATGAGGGAACTGGAGAGTTTCGTAAAAGATCCTCGGGAAAGTCTCTTCAACAGGCATCGAAGAAATTTTGAGATGATGTGGGTCAGTTTAGAGGCACTTCGGGCCTTTTTAGACGAGATCGTGATCGACCCCCTGTGGGTACACGAGGCACTTCGGTCGCCAGTGTTAGGAATGAACGTCGAGACAGAACGAAATGTCGATATTGCGGTAAATGGCATTCGGGGAGTTGTAGATTCCCTGACCGCTCCTATTACAAGTGCGGATCAGTTGACCACTTCATTAAAGATTGCCCGAGGTTGTCTGAACAGAATGTAAATCAGAGTGGGAAACCGGGTGCTACCACTGCTCGAGGTAGACCATCTGGAAATACGGGCAATGCTGGTGGTGGTCAGAGAGGATCTAGAGATGCTACGACTAGATCCGAGGCTCGTGCGCCTGCTAGAGCTTATGCTATACGTGCCCACGAGGATGTTTCTTCGCCTGATGTTATTACCGGTACTTTTACTCTCTTTGATACTAATGTAATTGCTTTGATTGACCCCGGTTCTACTTATTCTTACATATGTGAAACCTTAGCATCCAGTAAGACTTTACCTATTGAGTCTACTGAGTTCGTAATTCGGGTGTCAAATCCCTTGGGTCGTTACGTGCTTGTTGACAAAGTGTGTAAGAAATGTCCCCTAGTAATTCGAGGTTCCTGTTTTCCGGCGGACTTGATGCTTTTGCTGTTTGATGAATTTGATGTTATTCTCGGGTTGGATTGGTTGACCGTGCATGATGCGGTCGTGAATTGCAAAAGCAAGACTATTGAATTGAGGTGTGCAAATAACGAAGTAATCCGAGTTGAGTCTACGGACTTGGATGGGTTGCCAACTGTAATATCCTCAATGTTGGCCCAGAAATATGTAAGAAAAGGGTTCGAAGCATACCTTGCGTATGTACTGGATGACAAAGAATTAGAAAAGAAACCCGAATCTGTACCGGTGGTTTGTGAATACCCGGATGTTTTTCCTGAAGAATTACCGGGTTTACCACCTGTTCGGGAGATAGAGTTTGGTATTGAGCTTGTACCTGGGACTACGCCGATTTCGATGGCTCCGTATCGTATGGCACCAACCGAGTTAAAAGAGTTGAAAGCTCAGTTGCAAGAATTGACGGATAGAGGTTTTGCTCGACCAAGTTTCTCACCTTGGGGTGCACCAGTATTGTTCGTGAAAAAGAAGGACGGAACCATGAGGTTGTGCATTGACTATCGTCAGCTGAATAAAGTGACAATAAAGAACAAATATCCGTTGCCGCGTATCGATGATTTGTTCGACCAACTGAAGGGAGCCTCAGTGTTCTCAAAAATAGATTTGAGATCGGGCTATTATCAGTTGCGAATTCGAGATTCAGACATACCCAAAACTACCTTCAGAACGAGATATGGTCACTACGAGTTCTTAGTGATGCCGTTTGGGCTCACTAATGCCCCTGCGGTATTTACGAATTTGATGAATCGGATCTTCAGACCATATTTGGATCGGTTCGTAGTTGTGTTCATTGATGACATCTTGGTCTATTCAAGAGATGAGACCGAACATGCTGAGCACCTGAGACTAGTGTTGCAAATTTTGTGGGATAAGCAGTTATATGCTAAGTTCAGTAAGTGTGAGTTCTGGTTAAGAGAGGTTAGCTTCTTGGGTCATGTGGTATCCGCATCGGGTATTCGAGTTGACCCGAGCAAAATTTCAGCCATACTTAACTGGAAGCCTCCAAGAAATATTACCGAAGTTCGGAGCTTCCTGGGGCTCGCCGGTTATTACCGACGATTTGACAAAGGTTTCTCGATGATAGCCACACCAATGACGAAGCTACTTCAAAAGGATGTTAAGTTCGAATGGACGGAGAAATGTCAGAAAAGTTTTGATCAACTAAAAACTTATTTGACTGAAGCTCCAATTTTAGTGCAACCCGAATCAGGCAAAGAGTTTGTCATTTATAGTGACGCATCCCTACTTGGGTTGGGTTGCGTATTGATGCAAGAAGGTCGAGTGGTGGCCTATGCGTCGAGACAATTAAAGCCACATGAGAAAAATTATCCGACCCATGATCTTGAACTAGCTGCCATCGTATTTGCTTTAAAAATATGGCGACATTACTTATTTGGTGAAAAGTGCCATGTATTTTCGGATCACAAAAGTCTCAAATATTTGATGACTCAAAGAGACTTAAATCTGCGACAAAGACGTTGGCTTGAGTTGTTGAAAGATTACGAGCTTGTCATTGATTACCACCCGGGAAAGGCTAATGTGGTTGCGGACGCCTTAAGCTAGAAATCATTGTTTGCTTTACGAGCGATGAATGTACACTTGTCTGTTCTACCCGACAATGTGTTAGTAGCTGAATTAAAAGCCAAACCATCATTGATTCATCAAATTCGTGAAGCCCAGAAGGTTGATGATGAATTGGTTGCAAAACGGGCTGAGTGTGTTCCGAACAAGGAATCGGAGTTTCAAATTGATGATGATTATTGTTTGAGGTTCAGAAGTCGTTTGTGCGTTCCAAGGAATTCGGGACTCATTTCGATGATTCTGAAAGAAGCCCATTGTAGCCGAATGTCAATTCACCCGGGGAGTACGAAAATGTACAACGATTTGAAACGTCGGTTTTGGTGGCATGGTATGAAACGAGACATCTCCGACTTTGTTTCGAGATGTTTAATATGTCAACAAGTGAAAGCAGAACATCAAGTGCCTTTAGGATTACTTCAGCCGATCATGATACCCGAGTGGAAATGGGATCGAGTCACAATGGACTTTGTGTCCGGACTGCCATTGTCAGCAAGTAAGAAGGATGCGATTTGGGTTGTTGTTGATTGACTGACTAAGTCGGCTCACTTTATCCCCGTGTGTACGGATTTTTCATTGGATAAACTAGCCGAATTGTATGTTTCTCAGATTGTGAGATTACACGGGGTACCTATTTCTATCGTGTCGGATAGAGATCCGAGATTCACCTCGCGATTTTGGAGGAAATTGCAAGAAGCTTTGGGTACCAAGCTGCATTTTAGCACTGCTTTTCACCCCCAAACCGATGGTCAATCTGAGCGGATAATTCAGATACTTGAGGATATGTTGAGATGTTGCATCCTCGAGTTCAGTAGTTCATGGGAACGGTATTTACCTTTGATTGAATTCGCTTACAACAATAGTTTTCAATCAAGTATTAAGATGGCACCTTACGAGGCTTTGTACGATCGTAAATGCCGTACACCATTGTTTTGGACCGAGCTCGGTGAAAGTAAAATTTTCGGAGTTGACTTGATTAAAGATGTCGAACAGAAAGTAAAGGTAATCCGTGAAAGTCTGAAGGTAGCCACAGATCGTCAGAAATCGTATGCGGATTTGAAACGAAAGGACATTGAATATCAGGTGGGAGATAAAGTGTTCCTTAAAGTTTCGCCTTGGAAAAAGGTACTCAGGTTTGGCCGTAAGGGCAAGTTGAGCCCGAGATTCATTGGGCCGTACGAAATCTCTGAACGAGTTGGTCCGGTTGCGTATAGATTGATTTTGCCCCCTGAGCTTGAAAAGATTCACGACGTCTTTCATGTTTCGATGCTTCGACGCTATCGATCTGATCCATCGCACATAATTAGCCCATCAGAGGCTGAAATTCAAGCCGATATGAGTTATGAAGAAGAACCGATGCGTATCCTAGCTCGTGAAGTAAAGGAGTTGCGAAACAAAAGGGTTCCGTTAGTGAAGGTGTTATGGCTCAAACACGGGATCGAGGAAGCTACTTGGGAAACCGAGAGCTCGATGAAAGACCGATACCCAAACCTATTTACCGATAAGATTTTCGGGGACGAAAATTTCTTAAGTGGGGGAGAGTTGTGACAGCCCAAAATTGACCCTAGTCGGGAAGTGGTTTCGGGACCGCTAAATCGAGTCACCGAAATGTTTGAATGTGATATTTATTGTCTAGAATATGTAATTATGAATGTGTGAAAATTTCAAGCTTCGATTTAGTCGATTGCATGTGAATTTAGTCAATAGGACTTATGTGAGAAAATTTTAAAATGTGATAGGTCAATGCGTAAGGACCTATTAGTGCATGTGGAAAAAGGGGGGACTTGCATGTCAAATTTCCCCCCTAATGAGTAGTGGCCGGCCATGACAAGCATGGTAGACCAAGTGTGATGGGCAAGACATGTCATAGACATGTTGTGTTAGTGCATCATGAGTGGAAACATGTCACAAACATGTTATGTTAGTGAGGTATGTTAGGAGAAATAAAATAAGGAGCATGGGCATAAAATAATGAAAAGGAGTATGATGAATACAAAAAAAAATGTGTGTAGTTGTTTCCCCCCCCCATTGCCGTGAGTTAAAGAAAAGAAAAGAGAAAATTTTGTTCATCCTTTTTCATCTTCATTTGGCCGAAAATTCAAAGGAAGGAGGAAGGAGTTCTTGCTTCATGTTTGGTTTGGAAGAGGATTAGGAGGAGGTTTGGCCATACTTGTATCTAGATCAAGGTATGTTTGAGGTTGTGCCATGAGATTCATGCATGTTTTTAGTTGCTAGCTTGAGTTCTAATTAGCCCATGGTTCAAATCTTTGCTATGTCATGGGGATGATATTCGGCCTAGGTAGATTTTGTGTTAATGCCATTGCATGCTAAATATGAAGCTTGTTAATGATGCATGTGATGGTGGATTGATGATTCTTGAATCTTCTTTTTAGCATTTTTGAGTGAGCACATATGTGCATTGGTTGCTAGATGGAGAAGAATCGGCTAGCAAGTTGTGTGCTAAGGCCGAATATAATTTTTGTATATTAATGAGTAATGCATGTGTTAAATTGATGGAAAGGGAGAGGATGCTTTACTAGTGTATATATGTGTGTATTAGCCAAGTTTTGAACTTGAAACAAAAAGGTGTTTAGTCAATACAAGTGACCATACTTGTAGAATGTATTAAGTGTTGAAATCGGCCCCAACATAGACATGCATATTCGGCCATAGGAAGGAGATTGGTGTTGCATGTATTCGGTTAGAGGCAAGCATATTGATGCTTTTGTCTTGGCTTAGAAAATTCGGCCAAGGGGGAAAAATTAGCTAAAATGTTGAGTTTGATTCATGATTCCGTACATATGTGACTTTAATGTCTAATGTATAAATATGGGCTAAGTGCCTTGTGTTCCTCTTTTCGATGCTCAAATGATTAAATCAATTTATTTGTTTAATTAAGCTCAAGAGCAAAGGGGAACTAAATCCGATAAAGGGAAGGAAAAGTGGTCGAATAGCTATCGGAATCGTTCGACAACACTTGAGGTAAGTTCTTGAGTAAAAGAGCTTAAATTATGATTTGATTAGATCATGTTTTAAGCAAACCAAAATCATGCTCTTTGTGTGGCTATTGAGCCGAAATTGCAAGAATGATAAATGTCTTGTGTTTGAGTTTTACTAACGAAAACGAAATACGAATGTGCCATGATTTATTGTTAAATGTGCATGGTTATTTGAATGATGTCCGGGCTAAGTCCCGAAGGCTTTGTGCTAAGTGACCATATCCGGACTAAGATCCGAAGGCATTTGGCGAGATACTAATTTCGGGCTAAGCCCGAAGGCATTTGTGCGAGTTACTAAATCCGGGTTAAGTCCCGAAGGCAATTGTGCGAGTTACTATAACCGGGCTATGTCCCGAAGGCATTTGAACGAGTAGTTATATCCGGTTAAATTCCGAAGGTACGTGATTTGGGAATGAATGATCTTGCTGTAAAAATTTCAGTAAATACTCTAGAAACATCCTAACATTGAGGTATGTTTCGTATGTGCTTGAATTTAGTTGAGCCCTTACAAATAAGTATTCGCTCAGTTGATAAACGAGCTACCGGCCTTTGGCTAAGTTGATCTTTTGTGTATGTACATAAGGGTTGGTAATGTGAAGCAAGTATGATATCGAAAATTTGTGCATATGAAATTATTCGTTTAGCTATATGAATGCTATACTTTTGCTGTGCTGGAATTCCTTGCTCAAAACTTACTAAGCATAAATTGCTTACTCCGTTTCTTTGATCCTCTATTTTATAGATTTTGGTTCTCCAGCTATCGGACTCGGGATCTTGAAGTCAAAGTCGCCCACACTATCAAAGCCCCCCCTTTTGGTACAATTTTGGTTGAACTTCGAAATGGCATGTATAGGACTACCCGTTTGTTGTGGGTCGTGGACCCTTTGGACTTGTATAATTTTGGATAGCCATGCGAAAATGGCTTATATGTGTTTGAGTATAATGTTATAATCATTTGGTGTGGATATGCTTGACAAGGATTGGCCATGGGAATGGTTAATCACTTTCATAAATTGTGCTATTTATGCAAAAAGGGCTAGTTGAATCATGGAAACCATGAAATAGGTAAAGTCTACCTTAAAGGCAGATGCTGACAGCAGCAGTGAGGAAGATTTGGAAAATCACTAAAAATAGCAGGAATAGAATTAAATAGTGAATAAATTATGTAAACGAACCTTGATGAATCTATTTTCATAGGGAAGTAACGAAACAATCATACGGACAGTATGTTAAGATATATTCAGGTTCTCGTGAGACAGGGCCAGAATGGTTTCTGGATTTCCTGTTCCGACTTTGGAAATTCATTTCAAATTAACCAGAGACAATTAGGAGTCAAGCCATATATGTATAGATTCCTCTCTGAGTCTAGTTTCTCTAGAAACAAACGGCATCAGTATTGAAGCCCTCTACAGGGAGATATCCAAGTCGTATTGTTCAAAGGTCAGTGTAGTCGATCCCTGTAACATGGGAGACTTTTACTAATAAACTGTACTAATTGGCCCAACCAAAAATTCTAGAAAAAATAAGTAGATGGACATATGAGTCTAGTTTCAGGGAAAATTTACGGAACTGGATTCCGAGTTTCTGAACTCAAGATATGATTTTTAAAGCGACTAGTACGCAGATTGGCAGTGTCTGGGAAATTTTTTTTAAAAGTCTGTTAACACCTCGTGTTCGACTCTGGTGACGGTCTCGGGTTTGGGGTGTTACACTTAATCAATCGAATTTTCCCAAAAGTATATTCCCAAAATTTCTTTCTGTGCATTCTTAGTTAGTAATTAGTTTAGATAACCAAACCTCTTAATTTTTAGGCTAGATAATAAAAAGGAAGTAAATACTAGTACTCGTAGTTCCTTTGGGTTCGACAATCTGGTCTTGCTGAACTATTCTACTGTTCGATAGGTACACTTGCCTTAATATGATAATAAGTTAGTCTCAAGAACGATTCATTTATAAATTTTTAAAACCTGTTACGAATATCACGCATCACCAATTTAATAAAAAGTTATATATAATAGAACAAGATGAGAGATGCTCATGGATTAATGTGGCTCTGGAACAATCTCCGCTCACGAAAGTCTCAATTTGGAGTATGATCTTCTGATTACAAGAACATAAAATAAACTAAGTAAAACTAAAAACGAAATAAAAACCTAAAAATAATTTTTTTTCTCCCTACAATTGTGTGTTTAATATAATTACAATAACCTTTATATAGGCTAAACTCGAAATATTAAAGTGCCTAAACTATCCTTGAAATACGTAGAGTTCGATTAGGAAAAATAGTCCTAATTGTCCTAAAAATGAAGCTGTCACGTGTAGGAATTTTTGGGCCACACAAAAGCTATGTTGCAACAAGCACCCCATAAGTTGACCATTCTTTTTGAATCCTTGGTCTTAAACTAGCAAGCCTGATGGATAAGCCTAAACTTACCTTTCTTTTCAAATCCCTGGTCTTAAACCAAGAACCCTATAAGCCTATAGATCCGGGAATCCGCAAAATATTAAAAAGGGTGGGAAAAATGTATATTGACAGAACTTACGAGTAGGAATTTTTAGGCCACACAAAAGCTATGTTGCAACAAGCACCCCATAAGTTGACCAATCTTTTTGAATCCTTGGTCTTAAACCAGCAAGCCTGATGGATAAGCCTAAACTTACCTTTCTTTTCAAATCCCTGGTCTTAAACCAAGAACCCTATAAGCCTATAGATCCGGGAATCTACCAAATATTAAAAAGGGTGGGAAAAATGTATATTGACAGAACTTACGATTATATAGCAGGTTTCAATCAAATCAAGCAATTAGTCTGTACAAACATTGAGTTACGGCCGTTACGGAATGTTCGATTCTCCCGATAACCAGCTAAGGGAATTATTTGTAGGCCAATGAATGAACTTAAAAACCTACAAAGACAACACTTCAATAGTATAATACAACAATTTTTCTCAATTCCTCTACCAAGTGCATTACAAAGATCTTTTGAAAAGCTATAACTGATCAATAAAAAGGATAAAGACCTCATAGACAACAGGTGTGAGATGCACCAACCATCGATAGTTATGACCTACGAAAAGAGTTGTTCATCATTAAAGTAGGACGAAAAGGTAAATTCAAGGAAAGGGACAACTATAGATGAATAGAATGACATGATGCGTGCTGGACTAATACAGATATAAACAAATTATAGGGAGCTCATCGGTTCATGTTGATTGAGCTGACGGACAAGTTTGGCAGCAAAACCTACCAGTTTTTTATCTTTCGATTATTACTAATTGTGCTAATGATATATCCGAGGATCAAAAACAACCGCTTAAAGCATTTCAGGGATCAAAAATTCAAGAAATAAGGTAAACATCGTGACATGGACAATTCTGTGTAGCCACATCAAGGTCAATAATGAAGAAGTTCAAAAATCGACCCGCTGTCGTGGCATTACTAACCTATGTCGTGACATAGAAGACAGATTTTTAGTATTTTAAATCTGTTGGGTGTGTCATGACATCGAAACCCGATGTCGACATTGGTATTTTGCTAGGGATGTCGCAACACGGAAACCCTGGGTTGCAACATCGCTGTAATTTTTTGCAGGGTGGACACGACCCAATTGCACAACCCGGGGGAATAATCATTATTTCACCTAAATTTGAACCCTAAAAACAACCCCTTTAAACATAAAAATACCCCTAACCTAGTCTAGCTTCATTCTAAACACTTACTCTTCTAAAACCTCTCAAAAACCTTAGCTTCTAAGCCCCTTTTCCTCCTCAAAACCTTAGTTTCTAATCCTCATTCCCAATCTAGGAAGCTACATTAGAGGAAATCAATATCAACACGCACCAAGAGAAACAAAAATGAGTTCAACAAGCATTGAGGTTCAAGTATTCTCAATCCTATTTTATTGTTCTATTGAATATTGTTATTATTTTGCTTATAGAATCTAGTCAGAATACCTCCACATAAGAGCAAAAGAACTCCTATTACAAAATCCCCACATGTTTTTGATACTATTCGATTCCATAATGCCAATATGGAAAAATATTTTCTGGATTAACAAGGGAGACCTTTAATTTAGGAATGAGGGTTCAAACCCTCAATGACCCACAGCAAAGAAATCTGGACTTTGGTTTGCTATCGTCAATGGGAGCAATTTTGCATTACTCCCACAAATAACACAAATATAGCTCTGGTTCGGGAATTATATGCATCCCTTAAGGACCAAATGATTAAGCGAGACTATAATGTTGTAATAACTGATGTTGAAGTGCAAGGGGAAGACGTTCCAATTTCCCCTAATGATATATGTGAATTTTTTAATGTCCCATTTTATGAATAATATTTTATTGATAATACAAATTTAGATGAATTTCAAAACAATTACATGGAGGACGCTATAAAAAATTTACATGGTACACGTTATAAAATATTTAACATAGGGCAGGGGTAGTTGGAACTACAAGCCAAACACTGAGCTTTCCACGGTTTTTAATCAAGCTATTATGCGTCCTGTTGCTAAAATGTGGATGCAATTCATTAGTACTAGAATTGCACCCACATTGAATGTTTCTAATGTTAATGTGTTTTGAGTTATCTTGTTATATGGTATCCGTTAGCATAAACAAATTTCTGTAGGGCATTGGATTTTTCGAGAGATGAAATAGAGCGTACAGGACAAAAAAGTTTGACTCTTCTTCCCCCACCTCGTAACATCTCTATGCCTCCAAGAAGAGATGCCAATGAGCTAAAACAAGAAATTTATGAAACCAACGAGGAGTATTTGTAACACCCCTAGCCTGTATTCGTCAACAGAATAGGGTTACGAGGTTTTACCTATCAAATCACAACACACAACATACATTTATCAAATATAAATCTATTATCACTTAAATATCAATCAAACATAATTACATTGTCCCTTATAAGGCTCTATGAAACCTTAAAACATGCTTGAAAGAGGTTTAGGACTAAACTGATAACATTTAAAAACTTTGGAAACTTATAAAATTTTCATGCATACAGGGATCACAGACCTGTGTGAACAAGCCGTGGTGCTGTACACGGTCACCAGATACACTGGTGTCACAAGCCGTATGGAAACAGGGCATACATAATGACTTGCATCACACAGCTGGAGACACGCCAGTGTGCCATGGCCATATGAAATTTGGAGGGTATACTAACTTGGGTCACACGGCCGGCCACAAGCCCATGTGTCAGCCCGTATGTCATACATGGCTAGTAGACACGCCTGTGTGTCTAAGCCATTTAACTCACTGACTTGTTTAACTAAGTTACAGCAGACACACTGTCGAGTCAGACGCCCATGTTCTCAACCATGTTCGGCTAAATTTGGCTTGGTGTAAGCCACATTTCTCACCCTTCTCAAGCAAACCAAAACCACATCATTTCATACCATTTCAATGCATTTATAGGCAACCAACACATGCTATTTCACATACAAATCATGTCATTTAAAATCCATCCATTTCACTACTCAAATCATAATCCAAAACATACTAAAACAATATGCAATTACCAAAAATTTCACCTATCTTCTCTATGTATTTTTCTCATCATCTTATCATTTACTTTAAACCTCAAATCATACTAATTAATCATCACAACATCCATGAAAAACATGCCAAAATACAAGGCCATTTATATACATCATATTTCACTTACGAAACTTGTAAAATAAACCAACCCAAATGGCCAAATACACACCAACATTTACATCATTTATGAGCCAAATCTCATGGCTAATATTTTATCTCAAAACACATCATCATTTCACTAGCCTATACATGCCATATACCATATTTATAAAGCATCAAAAGTACCAATAGGTTGATCGATAGTGTGACGGTGTTCTTGATGATCCCCGAGTCCGAGCTAGCTTCAATTATCTATAATTCAGGGAAAGAACACACAAAGTAAGCTTTAAAAGCTTAGTACGCCATATAAAAATAAAATTACCACATGAATCAACATTATTTCCATCAATAGGAAAACTATGAGTAAGCACATATAAGCTCACAAACTTTTCCCAATGTATAGATATTCAATGTCATCAGTGAATTCATTAAATAATTCTCTTTTCAATACTTGTATGAATCTCATATCTACTTGAGTCACTTAACTCATTCACATATTCTTTCTCGACTTGATTTTGCCCGTTAAACCTTTTGGAATTGTTAAGGATACCAGAAGGTCACATATAGCTCGTACAATGCCATATCCCAGATATGATCTTACTTGTTATCACATATTGATACCAATAGCCCAGCTATGTTCTTACATGAAATCAAATGACGATGGTCTTATACATAATCACATAATGATGCCAATGTCCTAGACATAGTCTTACACATAATCACATCTCGTTAATCTTAATGTCATGGCATTCGTATCCTATACTATTCCTAAGGTTCGTACGGGACTTTCGGATATTGTAACCCTGTCGATTCTTGCTAGTATTTGATCATTCAACATTCATAGTAGTTCAATGACAATTAAACATATATAATTCAATTTAAATACATTTATTTCCATATGAACTTACCTTGTATTCGGAATAAACGGACTGGATCGACTATTCGATAACCTTTGATTTTCCCCAATCTAATTCTGATTTCTGTCATTCTTGATCTATATACATTCAAAATTAACTTATCTATTCATCAAATCATTCAATTCAATCCACAAATACATATTTGGGCATTTTTACACTTTAGTCCCTAAAGTTCCACATTTTTACAATTTAGTCCCTATTTCACAAATACAAAAAATTCATGAAATTTCATTGAACCTAATCCTAGCCAAATTTCATATAGATCTGTACCAGCCCAAAACTTTCATTTATTTCACATTTCAACCCCACAATTTATAAATTTAATAAATTAATCGCTAATAGGCATTTTTACTCAAAATCACTTAACAAAACTTGTATAACTATAAAAAAATATTCATTTTTCATCATCAAACATTCAAAAACTCAAGTATTCATTAATTTCACTTTACAAAATCATTAACTACTCCAAAATTAAGGCATGGGCTAGCTAGAATATGAAGCAACAATCACAAAAATGTAAAAATCATCAAAAACCGAGCTCAAAACTCTTACCAATCATGCCTTGCAAGTGTTGAACCCTAAATGCATAAAAATGGCTTCCTTCCTTGAGTATTCGGTTGGTAAATGAAGAGAAAAAGATGATAATTGACTTTGTTTTTTTTATTTATTCATTAATAACCAAATTACTATTTTAACCTTAGTTAATAAGCTTTAAAAACACATAATATAAGGCCATATAAGTCAAATTTCACTATCAAAGGTTTAATAACATCATAAGGACCTTTCATTTAATAAACCATAGCAATTAAGCACTTTAAACAAGTAGAATGAAACTTTTCCATTTTACGCGATTTAGTCCTTTTTCTCAAATTGAGCTATTAAACGATAAAATTAGCTCACGAAATTTTCACACATACACACAATCATGCTATAAACACATAAAATAATATTAAAATAATTTTTTGACATCAGTTTGTGGTTCTAAAACCACTGTTCTAATTTAGCTAAAATCTGGCTATTACAACTCTCCCCCTAAGGGATTTTCGTCCCCGAAAATCTTACCAGTGGATAGGTTCGGGTATTGGTTTCTCATAGCATCCTTGGGTTCCCACATAGCTTCTTCAACCCCGTTTTGATGCCATAATGCTTTCACTAATGCAATTATCTTATTTCTCAGTTCTTTGATCTCACGAGCTAAGATTCGAATCGGTTCTTCACTATACGATAAATCTGGCTGAATTTCAACTTCGGTCAGGGAAATAACATGTAAAGGGTCAGATCGATATCTTCATAGCATCGATACATGAAACATATTATGTATCTTCTCTAATTCAGATTGTAAAGATAGCCGATAAGCAACTGACCTAACTCGCTCGATAATCTCATACGATCAGATGAATCGCAGACTCAATTTCCATGTTCGACCAAACTGCAATATCTTTTTCCACGGTGACACTTTCAGAAATACTCTATCCCTGATCTGAAACTCAATATCTTTCCTTTTCAAATATGCGTATGATTTCTGTTGATTCGAAGCTACTTTCAAACTATCACGAATTACTTTCACTTTTTCTTTTCTTTCCCTGATCAGATCAACTCCGTGAATCTTATTCTCGCTTAGCTCAGTCTAGTATAACGGTGTTTGACATTTATGATCGTATAAAGCTTCGTATGATGCCATCTTTATACTTGGTTGAAAATTATTACTGTAAGCAAATTCAATCAGCGGTAAATAATTCTCCCAGCTACCCCCAAACTTGAGAATGCAACAACGTAAGATATCCTCAAGTATCTGAATAACTTGCTTAGATTCATCATCCGTTTACGGGTGAAATGCAGTGCTAAAATGGAGCTTTGTACCTAAAGCCTTCCAAAATCACGAAGTGAATCTCGGATCTCTATCCAAAACAATAGAAGTAGGCACTCCGTGCAATTTCACAACTTCAGAAATATATAACTCAGCGAATCTATCGAGTGAATAGTCTGTACGCACCAGAATGAAATGTGTAGATTTCGTTAATCTGTCACCAGCAACGCAGTTGCATCTTTCTTTCTCAGAGTTAAGGGCAAACCCGAAACAAAGTCCATTGTTACTCGATCCCACTTCCACTCGGGAACCATAATAGGTTGTAATAAACTTGACGACACTTGATGCTCAGCCTTGACTTGCTGACAAATCAAACATTTTGAAACAAACTCTGAGATACCTAGTTTCATGCCATGCCACCAATAAAACTGTTTCAAATCATTATACATTTTTGTGCTTCCCAGGTGTACTGATAAACAATTACTATGTGCTTCGTTCAAAATCATCTGAATCAACTCTAAATTTCTCGGAACACATATTCGATCACTGAATCTCAAACAATCATTGGAATCAACTTGAAATTCTGAATCAGAAATTGACTCACACTGAACCTGTTTTGCTTGCAGTTTATTATCAAACTTTTGAGCCTTATAAATTTGTTGTATAAACAATGGTCTTGCTTTCAATTGGGCTACTAACGAACCATCATCAGACAAAGCTAACTGTGTATTCAAAGCACGTAAAGCAAATAAATACTTTCGACTAAAAGCATCAGCAACTATGTTTGCTTTCCCCGGATGATAGTCTATTACCAATTCAGAATCTTTTAGTAATTCTAACCATCTCTACTGTCACAAATTCAAATCTCTCTAATTCATCAGATATTTCAGGCTTTTGTGATCGGTATAAATATGGTATTTCTCATCAAACAAGTAATGACGCTAAATTTTCAACGCGAATACAATCACAGCCAATTCTAGATCGTGTGTCGAATTATTCTTTTCATGCGGCTTCAACTATCTCGAGGCATAAACTACAAGTTTCCTTCCTGCATCAAAACATAACCCAGGCCATTTAACGATGCATCACTGAAAATTATGAATTCTTTACCCGACTTAGGTTGAACTAACACTGGAGCTTCAATCAATAAAGCTTTTAACTGCTCGAAACTTTTCTGGCATTTATCTGACCACTTGAACTTAACATCTTTTTGAAGCAATCTTGTCATCGGAGTTACAATCATTGAAAAGCCTTTTACAAACCGTCTAAAATATCCTGCTAGTCCTAGAAAACTGCGGACCTTAGAAATATTTCTTGGAGGCTTCCAATCTATAATCGTAGATATCTTACTCAGATCAGCCTGGATACCATCAACTGAAACAATATGTCCCAGAATTCCACCCTCTCATAGCAAAAACTCACATTTACTAAACTTTGCAAACAACTGTTTATCTAGCAAAGTTTGTAATACAATTCTCAAATACTTGGCATATTCAGATTCATCATGAGAGTAAATCAAGATATCATTAATAAACATAACTACGAGTCGGTCTAAATACTGCCTGAAAATTCGGTTCATCAAGTCCATAAAAACAACAAGTGCAGCAATAACCAAAAATTCATAATGTCCATACCTTATTCTAAATGCAGGTTTTGGCACATCGGAGTCTTTAACTCAAAATTGGTAATAACTCGATCTCAAATCAATTTTTAAAAAATTATCAATCTGTGGTAAAGGGTATTTATTCTTTATAGTCACTTTATTCAGCTGTCTATAGTCAATACACATTCTCATCATGCCATCTTTCTTTTTCACAAACAACAGGGGAGCACCCCGAGGCGAAAGACTCGGTCTAGCAAAACATTTATCTGTCAACTCTTGCAACTAAGCTTTCAATTATTTTAGCTCTATCGGGGCCATTCTATAAGAAGCTATCGATATCAGCATTGTACCCGGTACTAATTTAATACCAAATTAAACTTCTCTGATAGGTGGTAAACCCGGTAACTTTTCAGGAAATACATCTGGATACTTGCACACAACTGGTATTGATTCAATCTTTGTTTCTGTCATTTTCATTTCAAGTACATAAGCAAGATAAGCTTCATACCCCTTTCTTACAAATTTCTGAGCTAACATAGACGATATCACAACTGGAAAACTATTCAGATCATCAGATTCAATTCTAATAATCTCATTATTCTGATATTTCAGTTCAATTGTCTTTCATCTATAATTCACTATAGCACTATGCATTGTTAACCAATCCATACCCAAAATCACATCAAATTCATCAAATGGGAACAACATCAGATTAGCTGGAAAACAAAAATCTCGATGCATTAATGGACAATTCTTGCAGACTTTGTCAACCAAAACACATTTTCCTAAAGGGTTCGATACTCTAATCACAAATTTAGTACACCCTATAGGCAAAGTCTTATTGGATACTAAATTCATACATATATAAGAGCGAGTTGATCCTGGATCTATCAATGCAATCACATTAGTATTATAGAGAGTGAAAGTACCAGCGATAACATTTTGAGATGACGCTTCTCCGCAAGTGCAAATTGTATAAGCTCTGGAAGGAGCTCTAGCATCAACTCTCAGAGCAGTGTCTCGTGTCGCACCTCTACCACCATTCACATTTCCAACATTTTTGGGTGGTCTCCCTCTAACTACAGTATTACTCGGCTTTTTACTCTAAGCGTTATCTTTTTTAGCTAACTTTGGGCAATCTCTGATAAAACGATCTAATGATCCACATTTAAAACAGGCCTGATCATTCAGTTTACATTCACCAAAATGCCATTTACCAAATTGTCTACATTCAGGTCGGTTTGGTTTCGCACTCCCGACACTAGCTATCGGGATAGCCGGAGCTTTAAAGCTCGAATGTTGCCTTCCACGATTTCTGTTTGAATGTCCCACTGATGCATTAGAGCAATTAAACGAGTCTCAGATTGATACGGCTTACTCATTGATCTTTTTCTCGAGTCTTTAACTTTTGAATCTACATTTCTCTTTTCTTTACTAAGATCCTCGGCTTTACAAGCCCTTTCAACTAGAACAACAAATTCTTTCAACTCTAGAATTCTGACTAGTAATTTTATATCTTCATTCAATCCATCTACAAATCGTTTGCACATGATTTCTTCAGTGGAAACATATTTCCAGGCATACTTGCTTTACCGTACAAATTCTCTTTCATAACTCCAGAAACTCTTTATGCTTCTAATCAAGGAATCTTCTTCTTTCAGAATTTGGATTGGAAAAACTCCCAAGTAACCCGTTCTTTAGGAACCACAGATATCAATATTTTCCACCAATGGTACGCATTATCTCTCAGCAAAGATACAACGCATTTGATACATTCATCAGAAGTACAAGACAATTCATCAAATACTCTGATTGTATTTTCAAGCCAGAACTCAGCTCTCTCCGCATCATCATCAACAGTAGCCCGAAACTCTTCAGCCCCATGTTTCTGAATCTTATCCACTGGCAGCTTATTCAACCTTGTCAATTTTATAACTTGAGGAATAGCAAGGTTTTGTTGAGGAATAGGTGGGGGTGGAGGTTGTTGAGCAACCGGATTCATTTGAACGAACTCTGTGAACCACTCACTTATCATATGCAAAAAGGCTTGTTTAGCCTCTCCCTCGTGACTACTCGTCACGGGCCTAGATTCAGTAGCCACTGTCCCTTGAGTAGGAGTGGGCGCGTTACTCTCTACATCGTCAGCTACAACTCTTTCGGGATCCATTACTATATGAAAACAAACTTTAAGCTGTCAGGAATCATCACATTATCGCAGTTTATATATATCGCATGTATAGCTAGACTCTCATATGCTACGTTAGTCCTAGAATCGACTAAACCGTAGCTCTGATGCCAATAATCGTAACACCCCTAACCCATACCCATATTCGTAGCCAGAATAGGGTTACAAGGCATTATTGATCAAATCACAAAACACGACATACATTTACCAAATATAAATCCATTATCACTTAAATATCAATCAAACATAATTATATTGTCCCTTATAAGGCTCTATGAGACCTTCAAACATTCCTGAAAGAGGTTTGCGACTAAACTGATACCATTTGAAAACTTTGGGAAACATATAAAATTTTAATGCATATAGGGACCACACGCCAAAATCATACCAATTACTAACAATTTCACCTATCTTCTCTATGCATTTTTCTCATCATCTTATCATCTACTTTAAACCTCAAATCATACCAATTAATCATCACAACATCCATGACAAACATGCCAAAATCATATTTCACTTACCAAACTTATAAAATAAGCCAACCCAAATGGCCAAATAGACACCAACATTTACATCAATTATGAGCCAAATCTCATGGCTAATATCATATCTCAAAATACATCATCATATCACTAGCTATACATGCCATATACCATATTTACAAAGCATCAAAAGTACCAACAGGTTGATTCATAGTGTGACGGTGTTTCTGATGATCCTCGAGTCTGAGCTAGCTTTGATTATTTATAAAATAGGAAAAGTGTAACATCCCGAAATAGGGCCTAAACAGAACAGTGGTTGGGAAACCACAAATCTGAGGTAGAAAAATTTATTTTATTATCATTTTAAGGTCTATGGCATGATTGCATGATTGTGTGAAAATTTCATTTAGAAATTTTATCGATAGAGGGTCCAATTTGATATTTAGGACTATATTGCAAAAGTTGTAAAATGTGTGTTCTAGTTCACAAAGGTATTAAGTACTTTTGAGTAATGGGTTTTTAAAGTGGAGGTCCTTGGATAGTAATTAGACCATTATTCTAGTTTAGGCAAAAATACCTAAAGGAAAATAAAACACCATAATTTTTAATTAAGGGCATTTTGGTCATTTAGTTATTAAAATGAATTAAAAACAAAATTAAAAGCCAATTTTTGTCCATCTTCTTCATTAGGCCGAAATTTCAAGGTTTCTCCATAGCTAGGGTTTGTTCCAAGCTTCCAAGCTCCATAGTAAGTGATTCCAAGCCCCGTTTTTAATGTTCTTTACGTTTTTGGAGTCCCGATAACTTGATTAAGCTTATTCTAGCAATAATTCAACCTAGGGTTCATATTTGGAAAAATACCCATAGGTGAAATTTTTGTATTTTGGTGTTTTATGATAGAACATGAGGTTTTAAATTATGTTAGACAACTTGTGCTACTCGGTTTTAAGTGAAAACGCGTAAAAGGGCTTAATTGATAAAAATACCTAATAGTCATAAGTACATGTTAGAGTGAGAATTTGATAATTTCATAGAAGGGAAAAATGATCAGCATGTCATAAAACATAATAAAATAGGATAAAGTTTAATTTCCCAGCCTTGGGGAAAAATGATTAGCATGTCAAGGACTGTTTTAATAAATGTGAGTATTAAATAAGCTAAATTTTTTATTATAGATCAAGAAGAACAAAATCCGGAGTTAGACTGGGGAAAGAAAAAGATAGTGGACTAAATCGATATAGTCGATCGTATTTTGTTTCAAGGTAAGTTTGCAGTAAATAAATGCAATATTCTATTATTTTATGTTAATTTTGTTAATTTCTAGCATGTGTATATTTATTTTATGAAATTATTCAAAGAAGACTCAAGCATGAATTGACGGAGAAGTAATTTCAGAAAGTCCCGGTTGAACCTTAGGAATGTGTAGGATACAAATGTCATGACATTAGGGTTTAAGGATACCTTGTAAGACCATGCCAAGGCATGACAATTGGTAAGGTTTCTAAGGTAAGGAAATCATGTAAGACCATGTCAAGACATGGCATTGGTAAGTTACTATAAGGAAAAGGTCCCATGTAAGACCATGGCAAGGCATGGCATTGGTGAGTTCATAAGGCAAGGATACCATGTAAGACCATGTCAAGACATGGCAATGGTAAGTTTCAAAAGGATACCACGTAAGACCATGACAAGTCATGGAAATGGTAAGGTACCCACGTATCCTTAGTATTCCAAGTGGTTCAACGAGAATATTTAAAGAGAATATCAAGGTAAGGTAAAGTAAGGTAAGACGAGTTATACTAAAAAAGTAAGACAAGTTCATGCTAGAAGAGCAAAGGTAAGTACATAATGTTCATGTATGCTTGATAAGGAAAAAGGTAAGTAAAATGTATTAATAAATTTGATTAAGTAAGTAAGTATTTAAGTAAGTGAGTAAGTGAAGAAGTTTAAAATATGTCGATGACAATTAATGAAGTTGCATTAAGTAGTATCATGCCAAGTAGTAAGATAATTCTTATGAATGTTGTTATTTATTTGCATGCAAACTTACTAAGCTTAATGCCTACCCCCTTAATTTTCCTTCTTTTTATAGTTTTTTCAAGCTAACTCGGGGATCATAAAGTACGTTGGAGGTCCAGGCACACTATCATGAGGATTATTTTGGTCTAGCTAGAGGTTTCATTTTGAGTATGGCATGTATAGCATCATAGCCATTTTGTGTGTATGATCTTATGATATGGCTGATGAATGGTATGTAAATGCTTGATAATGATTAGCTGTTGGAATGGCTAATCAAGGACATGCTTGGTGTTATGTATGCCTAAATGCTAGTTATTCCATGGAAATCATGAAAAAGGTGAAATTAGCTTTAAAACAGTATCGGACAGCAATAATGATGTGAATTTGGAAAATCACTAAAAATAGTAGAAATGTATTTAGATAGTGAATTAGATATAGAATTAAATCTTGATGAGTCTATTTTCATATGGATGGAACAAAATAGGTATATGAGATATATTTTACGAGATATTTAAATTTTTGTGAAACAGGGCCAGAGCGATTTCTGGATCCCCTATTCTGACTTTGGAAATTCACAAAAAATTGTAAAAAGATAATTAGAAGTCATGCTTTACATGTAAAGATTCCTTATTGAGTCTAGTTTTATGAAAAACAAACAGCATAATAATTGAAACTCGGTACAGGGAGATATTTAATTCGTAATACACAGGGGTCAGAGTAGTCTAACCCTAAAACAGGGGAGACTTTAACTAATAAACTGTACTAGTTGGCATGACCAAAAATTCTAGAAAACATTTATTGATAGATATATGAGTCTAGTTTCAGGGAAAATTTACGGAATTCGATTTTTAGTTTTGTAACTCGAGATATGAATTTTTAAGCGACTATGACGCAGTTAGCCAGCTTGTCTGGAAGTTCTAAAATAAATTGTTTGAGCTGTTTAATTAATGAATTAAGTTCGTTAACACCTCGTACTTGACTCTAGAAACGGTCTCGGGTTTGGGGCGTTACAAAAAGAACACACAAAGTAAGCTTTAAAAGCTTAATAAGCCATATACAAATAAAAATTATCACATGAATCAACATTATTTCCATCAATAGGGAAACTATGAGTAAGCACATATAAGCTCACAAACCTTTCCCAAAGTATACATATTCAATCTCATGAGTGAATTCATTAAATACTTCTCTTTTCAATACTTGTATGAATCTCGTACGTACCTGCAAACACAGAAATTTACGCATTTTTACATACCCTTTTTAACTTAAAACCATACAGTTTCGATAAAATACTTGTCGAAAAATAATTATTTTTTATAAAATAATTAAAGTGCACTTAAAATATGAACTTGTTGAATTTTAGTTAATTTTATAATTAATTTTGATGAATTTTGGTTATTTTTGACAGATTTGCACAAAGGGCAAAAAATGGCTTGGTAGACACTGCTAGAAGCACAAAACCGAGAAGCAATTTGAATTATTGAGGCGAACTAAATTTCAGCCTAAGACGGTCCAAAATTATATGTATTAATTCATAATATAATTAATTTTAATTTATATCGAATTTAATTTGGGTTAATAAATTATGATTAACTAATTATGAAAAAGTGGTCCAGTTAAACCGAACCAAGTGAACCGAACCGCCCAAGAAATAGACAGCCCAAAACCATCCCAAGAGCTGACCCAAATCAGCTTATTAGCTGATTATTTAAGCTTGCGAAGAGGCCCTTGAATACTTGCTCAATTTGCATTCAAACCCCTCCACAATTGGTGGCTTTCTAGATTTGCCCCAAGCCAAATTTAGCAAGGTTGAGACCATCAACCTTGCCACATGTGTGGCTGGCCAAGGGATGGCTCTTTGGCTGCTATTTTTAGCTAATTTTAGCAGCCATATTCAGCTATAAAACCTCCTGGGCTGATCATTCAACACACCTCAATTCATTCACATCTTTTCTCTCTTCTCTCCAGTTTCTCTCTTCTTTGCCATTCTAAATTCTCTTGCTCTCTTTCTGATTTCCTTACTTGGAAAAGGGGTGTTCATCATCCATTTTAGAGCAACATTGAAGTGTTCATATTAGCTTTGATCGATGACGACAATAGAGAATGAAGAACGAAGCAAGCTAGTCAAGACACAGAAAAACACCGGATTTGATTCTTGTTCCCTATCTCTTTAATTTTTGTTGTTGTTATGATGAACATATCTATGAATATTTATGTTTTTGGAATGGTTAATTTAATCAATTTAGCTTGAATTTTGTTCGTGTTAGGTTGATTGCTTTTCATCTTCTTAAATTGTTAAAATTGTGTTTATGTTGTTATAGGCCTCGATAAGATGCTTGATTAAGTAAAATCATGACTAAGTTATTCTTGCATTACAATTGTTAGGTAACTAATGAATTAATTATTTAAACGGATTGAAATTGTAATTAATGGACACAGTGCTTAATCAGTGCATGTTTAATCATCTAAGGTAGTTGAGGGTTAAATTAGCAATGGTATCTGACGATACAATTGCCTTGCTTAACTTGCAAGATTTTTGTGTTAAATTGTTTCAAGGTAAGGATGCTTTGTTACCTCACATAGTCTTTTATGTGCTTATTAAACCGAGTTAATTATTTGAATTGACATAGGGATATGTTTAAGAGATTATTTCAATTTAATAAGTATGTATGTGCTATATAATATTTGCCTATGAAGATTTGTTTAATCGATTGAATTGACCAAGAGATATGTCCAAGAGATGAATGGATTTTGGTAGGTGAGTATGATCATAAGTTAGCAAATTACCGAGTTGCCATGAATTTATTCGTAACAATATAAACATGAGTTTAATAATTCTAAGTTAAGAAATGTAATTAATCTAACACAATTATGTTATCTTGATTAAAATCATATTTTGAAATCGTGCATTATGATTTATTTATTTTTCATCATCAAATATTAAAAATACTCAAGTATTCATCAATGGCACTTCACAAAATCATTAACAACTTCAAAAATTAAGACATGGGCTAGCTAGAATACGAAGCAACAACCAAAAAAACATAAAAACCATAAAAAATCAAGCTCAAAACACTTACCAATCAAGCCTTGCAAGTGCTGAACCCTAAATGCATAAAAATGGCTTCCTTCCTTGAGTATTCGGTTGGTAAATGAAGAGAAAAAGATGATAATTGACTTTGTTTTGTTTATTTATTCATTAATAACCAATTTACTATATTAACCTTAGTTAATAAACTTTAAAAACACATAATATAAGGCCATCTATGTCAAATTACACTATCAATGGTTTAGTAACATCATAAGGACCTTTCATTTAATAAACCATAGCAATTAAGCACTTTAAACAAGTAGAATGCAACTTTTGCATTTTACGTGATTTAGTCATTTTCCCAAATTGAGCTATGAAATGATAAAATTAGCTCACAAAAGTTTCACACATACACACAATCATGCTGTAAACACATAAAATAATATTAAAATAATTTTCTAACATCAAATTTCTGGTTCCAAAATCACTGTTTCGATTTAGCTAAAACCGGGCCATTATAGTATCATCGGAGATATTTTATACACCCAATATGTCGACTTTTAACAGAAGCAAATAACTAAATGGAATCAAATGAGGAAGACAAAAATGGATGTACCAGCATCAGTCAAATAGAAAGATCACCCAAAGGTTAGAAAGGGAGCAATAGTTAGTATGTCATTAGTGCATTGAAACTCGTAGGCTAGCCATAGTTACTATATCATGCTATGATATCCTATATGGAGAGACAAGGAAGGTTAGAGAAGGTAAAATAAGGCGCTGAACGGGTAAGGGTTAATAAAGAGGGAAGAATATGGATCAATAAGATTTTCCAAACTATTTTCGTGTTTCTAACCCTTTTGATGCCTACTGTTTTTGAATTTCATACCTATCCCAAGCTTTAGAATGTTACAAGCTGAAAAGTCCTATGTAACCTAAATAGCCTTATACATGGATGGACATCATACTAGAAATGTGCATGAATGGATATTTGTATTCTGCTCAGATAATCTAAGTACTTGTATGATTTGTTGATAGATTCCTATAGGGGAGACCCTTAATAATTGTATATTTTGTAACACTTAATCTGAATTCATATAGCATAAATAAATCAAATACTTACGCATACTTTCACACCTTGACCAAATGCATCATGATCGTAGATATATATATAACATTTATTCACATATGTATCACATTATACTGTTATGATTCAATTCAAATCATACTCACATATAAGTACATAATACGTACCTAGCCAACTTAACGTATTGAATTCATTTGTCGTTCTAACACGAGGTATCTTAGTCTTAGACTTTTATCAAATCACCGGCATTCAGCCTGCTAGGTTTTAAACCTGAATTCATTCACCGGCATTTTGCCTGCTAGGCTCGAAGCCCGATATCATTTCACGGGCATTATAGCCTGCTAGGCTCGAAGGCCCGAATAGTATCTCACCGGCATTATAGCCTGCTAGGCTCAAAGGCCTGAATAGTACTGTACGATATTTAAATCAACAAGTTTCATATAACACAATCACACCAAATTAGGTACAAGCATCATTTGAATATATCATCCTACATTTTTATTCACTTTTATTTCATTTCATCGTTCACATTTATCATTTGATAGATTACACATAATATCTTACTCATATTCATCTAACACTATCATTTGATCATAAAAAAATATCACATTTATTTCCATTACAATTGCCATTCGGCCATATATATATATGACAAGTAATACTTAATTCTCATAATCTGTCATGTCATTATTGAATATTATTTATATTTAACTACTTAAAACTTACCTCGAATATTTTCGAACAGTCTCCAAGCTAGTCAACTACTTTCTCTTTTCCCCTGTCCAACCTTGGTTCTCTATGCTCTTGCGCTAATTCAAACAAAATTTAACTTATTAAAGTCCCATTATGCTAGCTTATGGCCGAATATGACAAGAAATTTAATAGGTCATATAGCTACTTTTAGCTCAAATACAAAATGGTCATACACATTTTTAATCACATTAAGCAATTTAATACAATTAATTTAACATTTCCTCATGTACACCTTTATGACCGAATACATATATCAAATAAGTAACTTGCCTTAACACATAACTCACATAGCCAAAGTACATATAACCCTAATGTCTGAATATGTACATTACCAAATTTCCTATGACTTAACCTATAACCTTCATAGCCGAATATTCATTGTATACTTAGTTCACATACACAAACACAAAACTCATATGGCTTATCATATTTTCATATACATATCTTTACCATATAGCCGAATATATATATAGCTCATCAAAGAGGTATTTATTTATGTTTCCCTTTTAACACATATTAATCAACTAGTCCATGCATTAGCCTTGGGCACATTCGGTCATTAAAGCAATAACCTATTTAACATTCAAGCATTTTATACCAAAATTTCTCCCAAGGCCGAATTCATCTACAACCTTTAATACTTATACAAAATTTATATTTTAAATAATTTATACACACATTATTAACCTAGTATCAATTATCTAAGTACTTTAATAATTTTCTTTAACTATGAAACTCATTCGGCAACTACACATACACACAAGCCGATTTTCCCTATCATCTAAACCACCTATATGAACATTTAACTAGCTCAAAATTCACCTATCTACCATTACTCATAAAAAGAACATGAAACAATTCAATTCAATTCATGACCGAATGCTCACAACACAAAAATTTTCAAAATTTAAACATGGGTTAACTAAGCAATGCTTCAACCATGCTAATTTCGCAAGAATATCAAGAAAATACATGGTAAATACCTTTGAATCATGTAGTAAATGACCGAATGTTGCTTGAGATTTTTTTTCCTCTCCTAATTTCGGCTATGAAGAACAAAGATGAACAAGCTTTGTCCTTTTCCTCATTTTGTCATTTTATTTATCTTTATTTTATAATAATAAAGCCATTAAATTTTATAATGCTAATTTAAAATGTATATATTGTTTATCATCATCATTATGGCCGGCCACTACAAATTAAAGTGGGAAATTTGACATGCAAGTCCACCTATTTTAAACCATAAAATATTTGGCCACTACAAATTAACCTATCACATTTTCAAAATTTCTCACATAAGTCCTATTTAATAATTTCACATACAAATGACACAATCAAAGCATGAAATTTTCACACATGCACTTTCACATACAAAAAGCATAGAATATAACATTTAATTATTTTTGTGACTTGGTTTTGTGGTCCCGAAACCACGATCCGACTAAGGTCAAATTAGGGCTGTCATAATTTTGCAAAAGATGTAAATGTGTGGTAGAAATGAGAAATTAATGTATAATGTGGGCTACCATAAGAAGGAAAAATGTTCAGTTAGGCTTGGGTAAGATATAAATTGCATGTGTTTCATTATACGAGCTTAGGGACTAAATTGTAAAAATGTCAAAGGTTAGGGGCAAAACGGTCAATTGGATCGGAGGTGGATATTAAACTTGAAATGTATTATATGGGGTATTAATGAGTTAATTTTGCTGTTATAGACCCTGAGGGACAAGTTCCGAAGGTCGATCGTGGTAAACGCAAGGTTTCGGAATAACCGAAACACAATCCCGAAAAGAATACCAGGTAAGTTTGGATAACATAAAGTAAACCCCTAATATGTATAATTACATGATTTATGAATGCATGATATTTGAAATTATTGATGACATGAAAATGTATGAAATGCATCCTTGATAATGAATTGTTGATAACCGTCTCAGTTGAGGTTAAAAAGGGAATTCGATGGATAAACCATGTTTTACATGTGGAATGAGATCCTGCATGTGTTGCAGTAAGGATTTAGCCTAGAGGAGTAATCCGTGATCTCAAGTATGAAGAGGAATCTAGCCCGGACGGGTGTTCCTTGAATGATCAAGCCTCCTGAAGAATATGTGTGCACTATGGATTTAGCCCGGATGGGTAATCCAATTAGGGTCTAAATTTAGCCTAGACTGGTAATTCAGATCCGAGCTCATTATAGGTGTTTGTCAATATAAGGGATTTAGCCTGGACTGGTAATCCCGACATCACCTTACGAATTCATGATATGGGGAATTTAACCTGGACTGGTAATTTCGCCAAGAAATGTGAGGTTCACGGGTGTGCATATATGTAAAATGATCATTCATGAGAATTGACGGATATTGGGTATTCCATTGAGATTTCCTAGAAACTCAATGAGGTTAATATGATGTATACTAACAAGATGATGAATGACGAACTCATCTATATAAATTACATGATTATGTGACTAACTCATTAATTGAGTGCATGTGATAGGAAATCATTTAATAATGGATGATTTCATGAATTAAGTATGGATGTATGCTAATTACTCGGTAAATTTACTTTCCGGCTATTTGAGCTTACTAAGCATTAAAATGCTTACCCCCTCTCTTTTCCCTGTCTTTACAGAGCTCAATGACTCATAAAGATTGGAAGACGATTGGAGAGTCAACACACTATCAACTAGTCAAACTTTGGTATAAAGACACTTTTATTTTTTTAATGGCATGTGTAGGGCTTTGAGTATTTTGTCATTTGATTCATTTGAACTACCAAATAAAGGCATGTAAAGATGCATTCATCTTTTTGTACAAGGCCATGGAAATTGGCATATTTGAAAGTAGGCTATGACCTGCCTTTATATGCATGTTTATGCTTCTTTATGATGGGTTGCTTCAAGTGGCAATGAGTTCAAAAATGAGCCAAGTTTTAAATGTGTTACAATAACATAAGAACCCATAAATAGTATATGGGAAATAACCTTTTTGAATGAAACCAATGATATGAGGTTTCCATACAACTAATTTCATCAAGATCATTTACAAGTGTATAATCATGTTTTACTTTAGATTTGGTATCTTTTAAGAAAAAGAAGTAGAAATGGGTGATTAAAGGCTTGGTAAATAGCCTATTAAAGTCCACATGGTTAGACACACGGGCGTGTGTCAATGCCGTGTGTGACACACGGCCTATCCCCATGGGCGTGTGGCATGACCGTGTGTCCGCTGCACCTAAAACTCTAAGCTAAATTAGCAGACAGATAGGACACACGGGCGTGTGTCTTGGCCATGTTAATTTAACAGAATGCTCAAGTTTTGGACACGTGATGAGCCCACGGGCGGGTGAGTCCACACGGTCCACCTACACGGGCGTGTCTCCCTTTATGTTAAGGAAAATTTTTTGAGTAGCCCAAGGTTAATCGAACGTGCCGATATTTGTCCCGCATTGCTCCCCGATATGTTATAGGTCTTGAAGGCCTATACGAGGGATGAGATGTTCATGATTGAAAGGTTTTAAATTCAAATGAATTTTGTGATCCAAGTTAGTATACTGAGAGTGTAAAGTTTCGGTAATGCCTGACCCTGTCCTTTTGTTGGATTCGAGCTAGGGGTGTTACATTTATTGGCATCAGAGCTACGGTTTAGTCGGTTCTAGGACTACCGTAAAGGATTGTTAAAGTTCGCTACACATGCCATTATTTGAGTGTTGATAGTGTGACGTCTCCTAATTGTTTAAATTGTTTTGAATATAGTAAATGTCTTCCAAACAAGTACAAGATCAAAAACATCTCCTAATTGTTTAAATTGTTTTGAATATAGTAAATTGTTTTGAATATTGTTTAAACCTGCCTTTATATGCATGTTTATGCTCCATTATGATGGGTTGCTTCAAGTGGCAATGAGGTCAAAAACGAGCCAAGTTTTGAATGTGTTACAATAACATAAGAACCCATAAATAGTAGATGGGAAATAACATTTTTGAATGAAACCAATGATATGAGGTTTCCATACAACTAATTCCATCAAGATCATTTACAAGTGTATAATCATGTTTTACTTTGGATTTGGTATCTTTTAGGAAAAAGAAGTAGAAATGGGTGATTAAAGGCTTGGTAGATAGCCTATTAAAGTCCACATGGTTAGACACACGGGCGTGTGTCAATGCCATGTGTGACACACGGCCTATCCCCATGGGCGTGTAGCATGACCGTGTGTCCCCTGCACCTAAAACTCTAAGCTAAATTAGCATACGGGTAGGACACACGGGCGTGTGTCTTGGCCATGTTTATTTAACAGAATGCTCAAGTTTTGGACACGAGATGAGCCCACGGGTGTGAGAGTCCACATGGTCCACCTACACGAGCGTGTGTCCCTTTATGTTAAGGAAAATTTTCTAAGTAGCCCAAGGTTAATCAAACGTGCCCGTATTTGTCCGGCATTGCTCCCCGATATGTTATAGGTCTCGAAGGCCTATACAAGGGATGAGATGTTCATGATTGAAAGGTTTTAAATTCAAATGAATTTTTTGATCCAAGTTAGTATACTGAGAGTGTAAATTTTCGGTAATGCCTCGAGCCCTGTCCCAGTGTTGGATTCGGGTTAGGGGTGTTACAATTATCTTTTTCAACTAAATCTGGGCAATCTTTTATAAAATTACTTCTTGAACCACAACTATAACAAGCTCGATCATTACTTATTCCCTAGAATTCACCAAAGTGTCATCCTCCGCATTGATTATATTCAGGCCTTTCATTCTTTGCATTATCAACACTAGCAACAGGCGTGGCTGAAGATTTGAAATTTGATTGCGGTTTAGCACGATCTCTATTCGAATGTCCCACACTAGCCTTTGAACGACTGGCATCATCTCTAAACTTCTTGCATCCAAATTGAAATGATTTGCCCGATGATCTCTTTTGTACTTCTCTAGCTTCAATATTAGCCTTTCTTTTCTCTTTCCTAAGATCTTCCACTTTACATGCTCATTCAACAAGCACCATGAATTCTTTGATTTCTAGGATCCCAACTTGCAAACAAATATCTTCATTCAAACCGTCTTCAAAACTCTTGCACATTATCGCTTCCGAAGATACACATTCGTGGGCATACTGACTCAACCTTACAAATTCTCGCTCATATTCTGTGACAGACATACGACCTTGTTTAAGCTCAAGAAACTCTTTGCGTTTCTGATTAATGAATCTTTGACTGATATACTTCTTCAAAAATTTATATTGAAAGAAATCCGACGTAACTCGTTCACTTGGAACCACAGATCTTAAAGTTTTCCACTAATGATATGTCGTGTCTCTTAGCAGTGAAACGACACATTTTATACATTCTTCTGGACTCAAAGACAACTCATCAAACACTCTTATTGTGTTCTCTAACCAGAACTCAGCTTTTTCTGCATCATCACTTGTTGTAGCTCAGAATTCTTCAGGTCTATATTTTCTAATCTTATCAACTGGTGGTCTACTCAACTGTACCGGATTCACTCGTGGCATATCAGGAGTTTGAGGAGGATTAAACGGGGGTGGAGGTTGTTGTACAGCCGGATTGTAACAGCCCGTTTTTAGGATTAACTGGAACAGTGGTTTCGGGGTCACCAAATCCAACGAGTAGGTTTGTAAATATTATATTTAATATTTACGAGTTAATTGTGATTTTTAAAAATATTTTTGATATTGTGATATTTGTTTTATAAGTGATTTATTAAGTTCAAGTGGTATGACCCTAAGGTCAAGTGGGTTTAGGAAATGAGGTATCAGGACCTCATTTCTATAAATCGAGTTGTAAATATTTTTATAAATATTTACAAAGTGGCAAAAAGATGGTATTAAAGTTTCGTTGAAAAATTTTATCGTTTCGATAGTTAATTAAGCAAAAAGGACTAAATCGCGTAAAATGCAAAAAGTTACATTCTAATTGTTTAAGTGTTTATTTTCCATGTTTTACTAAAGTAGAAGTCCCTATTTATCAATTAAACCATTACTTTATGATAGTGGAGTTTGGTGGTTTGGCATATATGAAATTATGTATTATTATAAAGGACAAAAAGGTAAATGGAATATTAAAATGTATTAAATAAAAATAAATAAAGTAACAGCCCAATTTGGACCTTAATTGGAACGGTGGTTTCGGGACCACGAATTCGAGTTAGAATAATATTTAAATATCATTTTCTATGTTTAAAATGTGTGAAGTTGCTTTTGTGAAATTTTCGTTTAAAAATTTTAGTGTTTGGAGGTCGATTGATGAAAAAATGGTTTAATCGCGTAAAATGGAAAATTTAAGGGTTAATGTATAAGGGCCAAATTATGATTGTTTTTATATTATGGAATATTAAGGTTGCAATTTGGCCATAAATAGGAATTGGTGGCTGACCAATATGCATGGATTAATGACTTGAATTGTTTGTTATATTTTATGGCATTATGGTATACTTTAATATATGTTAATATATTATATTTAATAAAAGATGAAAGTGTTCATCTTTCTTTTATTTTTACTCGGCCGAAACTAAGAGAAAGAAAAGAAAGTTTCAGCTTTGATATTTTCGGTCCTTGCATGTTCAATTAGGTAAGTGATTTGAGTTTGGTTTTTGTTAATTTTTACACTTTTGAGATAGTTGCTTTGAATACTATAAAGCCCATGCTTGAAATTTTGAAATTGATGATATAGTCATGAAGTGTCATTGTTAATAGTTTGATAAAATTTACGTTTGATGTGAGAAAATAAAATAAATGTGTTAGATTAACATTTTGGTATTGGGATTTTTGGTAATTTTGAGCATTTAGGGTTAAATTGAAAAAAAAGTACTAAATTGAAGGACTAGATTGTGAAATTAGTTAAATGGGAGGATTTATATAAGCTTAGTGAACATTCGGCCCTAGCATTGTATATACAAATTCTTCATATTTTGTGTTTTGAGAAAATTGGATTAAATTGTAAAAGTGCATAATATTAGGGGTAAATTGGTAAATTTCTCAATTATGTGAATTTGTACCTAAATGAAGGAAATTCTATTTGAATGAGATTAATTTTGAAATTTTTAGATCAAGAACCAAAAAGATCGGACGTGGATCGGGGAAAATAAAAAAAAAATCGTTGAGTAGTCGAATTCGACTGTCCGTCGAAATCCGAGGTAAGTCGTTAAGCAAATATTTATTGTTGGTTTAAATAAATATAATTTATATATTTGTGTGAGCCGCGTTGAAATATATAAAATCTTGGTGTTGTCGAATGCAAATAGAAATAATAAATATGAAAATTTCACTAAGCATGCGAGTTTGATTATCGAGCACTAAGTGTGCGAAGGAAAATATTAAGCACTAAGTGTGCGATTTCATGGCCTTTCTAGTTAAACAATAGCACTAAGTGTGCGAATACAACGGGTGAAGGAAAATGATCAGACGATCTAATTATCAAATGCAAGAGTAGTAGTGTAATATTTATGTTCGTAATAATGAAGGTACGTAATCAAACCTTTGTGGTTGATATTATTGAACTTGAAATTATATGGTGGGTAGTTATAAATATAATATGTATGATAGATTTGGAAAAATGAGAGATGGATGAGTTGAAAAGTATAAAATAAAATAAATAATGATAATAATAATAAAATGATATGATATATATATAATAATGTTTGATTATTTATTTTATATATGAGTGAACATTCGACTAGGTATTAAATGGTAAGATGGGAAGTGTTAAGTAATTATTATTATTATTTTTAGAGTTTATGTATATTCGAACATGTTAGGTATTAAACTTGACTGATTGATATATATTGGTAGTCAAGTTTGGTTGAATATGTGATTTTAGTAGCAGGACTTGGTTACTCAAATTGAGTTTTTAATGTCTTTTAAATTGTTTAAATTGCTTATAACTAAGCTAAAATAGCTTACTTTGAGAATGTGAAAGTGTATATATGTGATAAGGCCTAATGGCCGATGTGATTAATGTGAAAGTGTATATATATGTGATAGGGCCTAATGGCCGATGTGATGAATGTGAAAGTGTATATATATGTGATAGGGCCTAATGGCCGATGTGATGAATGTGATAAGTCCCGAAGGGCATTTGTGTCAGTACTATATCCGGGTTAAAACCCCGCAGGCTTTATGCGAGAATATTATCACTGATTAATGCCCGTAAGCTTCGTGCTCGTACTATATCCGAGCTCTAAAGACCCGATGACTACGTGTGGGGATTTTGTCCGGGTAAGACCCGATAACTTCGTGTGGAGATTATGTCCGGGTAAGACTTCGTAATAAGAATTGCTTATAAATATATTCAATGCGAAAGGTTAAACAGGTATGTACTCCAAGTTTATATGTGAGCTTGATTTGCACTAAATCATAAGGTAGTTATGTGACGCATACGAGAGCAATCTATGAGACTATTCCTATGATTATGTGACATCGGATCAGAGTGAGAGGTTATGTGAAATCATACGATATATCTATGTCACATGAGCTCACTTTTATGTGAAAGTTTATCTGCCTATTGTATATGATGAGATGTGCATATTCGGTAAAGGGATGGTATGCCCGAAGGAAGAGTGAAATAAAAATACGAACAACTATGTTATAATTTGATTGTTATCTGTTGACACTGCTTAAACCTTACTAAGCATTGTAATGCTTACTCCGTTTACTCTGTTTCCTCTGTTTTATAGATCTCATTGCGAAGCTACAGGCTCGGGGATCGTCAGCAACTAATCACACTATCACTATCCACTGTTTGGTACTGCTATGTTTTGGATTATCTTATGGCATGTATAAAATAGACTAGTGGCGGAAGAATATTTTGGTTAATGTATATAGCCATGCGAAAATGGCTTATATATGTTTGAGCATAATGTTATAATCATTTGGTATGGAATGGTTAATCACTATCATAATTTGTGCTATTCATGCTAAAAGGGCTAGTTGAATCATGGAAACTATGAAATAGGTAAAGTCTACCTTAAAGGCAGATGCTGGCAGCAGCAGTGATGTAGATTTGGAAAATCACTAAAAATAGTAGGATTGGAATTAAATAATGAATAAATTATGTAAACGAACCTTGATGAATCTATTTTCATAGGAAAGTAACGAAATGATCATATGGACATTATGTTAAGAGATATTCAGGTTCTCGTGAGACAGGGCCAGAACGGTTTCTGGATTCCCTGTTCTGACTTTGGAAATTCATTATAAATTAACCAGAGATAATTAGGAGTCATGCCATATATGTATAGATTCCTCTCTGAGTCTAGTTTCTAAAGAAACAAACGGCATCAGTATTGAAGCTCTGTGCAGGGAGATATCCAAGTCGTAATGCGAAAAGGTCAGTGTAGTCAATCCCTTTAACATGGGAGACTTTGACTAATAAACTGTACTAATTGGCCCGACCAAAAATTCTAGAAAAAAATATGTAGATGGGCATATGAGTCTAGTTTCAGGGAAAAATTACGAAACTGATTTTCGAGTTGTGAAACTCAAGATATGATTTTTAAGGTGACAGTGTCGCAGTTAGCCAACTTCCTGGAAAATTTTAAAATGGACTGGGATAGTAAGCGAATTTAGTCTGTGAACCCCTCGTGTCCGACTCCGGCAACGGTCTCGGGTACGGGGTGTTACAATTTTATTGGTATCAGAGCTACGGTTTAGTCGATTCTAGGACTAACGTAGCACGCGTGAGTCTATTTATACATGCCATAAAGTGATAAAATGATAGTGTGATGATTTTTGGCTATTAAAATGTGTTTGCAGTATTGTAATGAATCTTGATCCCGATCGAGCTGTAGCAAGCTTCTGACTATGAGAATTTGCGATATAACTTCATTTAGATATGCCTAAATTATTAAGTTGATCAGGTACGTATCATGTACTCGTATTTGAATTTCGATTTGGATTGAATTATAAGGGTATAAGTGATGCAATTTTGAAGGAGTGTTATGACTATAAATGTGATTTTTGTATGTGGCTATGGAACTGGAAGTTGAATGGTCGATAAGCATGTTGTGTTTGTATTCAAGTAATGTAAATGATATACTAATGTGTATTGCTATATGTGTATATGTATGTAGAGACGAAATTGTCGAATGTAAAAAGGCAGTGAAGCGTATAGAGTGGTTGGTTTTCAGCACTAAGTGTGCGGGCAATAAGTGTTCACGGTTGTGAGATTGTCACTAAGTGTGCGGGCAATAAGTGTTCACGGTTGTGAGATTGGCACTAAGTGTGCGGGCTTGAAATGCATGGCACTAAGTGTGCGAGTTTAAAGTACATGGCACTAAGTGTGCGTGGTTGATTATTAAGCACTATGTGTGCGAACCCACTATATATATATTTTCTATCAATTATTTATATTAAGGGTGCGACCTTACCAAGTCGATTTCGGACGGCGGAAAGGGGTAAGTTCTTGAGTAATAGAGCTTAAATTATGATTTGATTAGATCATGCTTTAAGCAAATCAAAATCATGCTCTTTGTGTGTGGCTATTGAGCCGAAATTGCAAGAATGATAAGTGTCTTGTGTTTGAGTTTTGCTAATGAAAATGAAATACGAATGTGTCATGATTTATTGTTAAATGTGCATGGTTATTCGAACGATGTCCGGGCTAAGTCCCGAAGGCTTTGTGCTAATTGACCATATCCGGACTAAGATCCGAAGGCATTGGTGCGAGTTACTAAATCCGGGCTAAGTCCCGAAGAGCATTCATGCTAGCGATGTATCCGGGCTAAGTCCCGAAGAGCATTCATGCTAGTGATGTATCCGGGCTAAGTTCCGAAGAGCATTCATGCTAGTGATGTATCCGGGCTAAGTTTCGAAGAGCATTCGTGCTAGTGATGTATCCGGGCTAAGTTCCGAAGAGCATTCGTGCTAGTGATATATCCGTGCTAAACCCCAAAGAGCACTCGTGCTGGTGTTATATCCGGGCTAGGTCCCGAAGAGTAATCATGCTGGTGACGTGTATTCAGGCCTTCGTGCCTAGTAGGCTTCGTGCCGGTAATTTGAGCAAAGTTTAAGTGCTCATTACTATACGAATTCAAATTTAAATGAGATGATATGTTTAAAAGTGTACATACATGATGTTTATAGACTTGGTTAAGTCATATCAATATGTATTAACGAATGAATAAGAGCACTATGTATGTGAATGATTAGAGGCACTGTGTGTGTGCGAATTCCTTTAACCGAGCACTATGAGTGCGAGATCGGTCAGTGGGCACTAAGTGTGTGAAGTGGAGTTCATGTAAGACCTCGTTTGGGACGAAGGCATTGATTTGAGATAGTGTGTAAGACCATGTCTGGGACATGGCATCGGCTCGATATGTGAGAATATGTAAGACATATCTAGGATATGGCATTGTAAGAGCTATATGTGCTATTGCTGAATGGACACTATTTTGTTAATCTTGTTCAAGAAATTATTTTGATTAAGTTTCGACATTCGAAAGTTTGAAATAATTTTTGATGAATGTTGATAATTTTGGATATACGAGTTATGCGCTAGAATAAATCTCATGCCAGTGTATTATATTAGGCTTTATGCCTATTCGACTGTATACGGGTAATGTTAACTATGATTGAATGTACTAAATGAACTAAATGTTCAGGTACGTGGAAGTTGACTTTTCTTTTGGAAATAAGTTAAGTTGAATATTGAGATGTGATAAAGATATAAAGGATATTCATTGGGATGTTTGAGAATATGTATACTTTCAGCCAGGTTACAGCTTATACATGAATGAAAATGTGGGTTATGAATATGTGAGTTGATGTTATGCATTATACATGTTAATATGTGATTTATATGTGTTTGAAATGCAAGTATAAATTCAATTAAGTGATTATTGCTTATGAAATCAAGAAAATGAGATGTATGTGGATACTTATAGAAATGTTTATGTATTTGTTTTAAGATAAGAAAGTGATTTTATAGATCGATGTGAAAGCAGTAATGAATTACAATTGTTATTGATGAGCTAATGTTTATATGGAAATAATTCAATAAGAGGACGTTATCCTAACTTAGTCGCTACTAAGATTTTCGGGGACGAAAATCCCTGAGGGGGGAAGAGTTGTAACAGCCCGTTTTTAGGATTAACTGGAACAGTGGTTTCGGGGTCACCAAATCCGACGAGTAGGTTTGTAAATATTATATTTAATATTTACGAGTTAATTGTGATTTTTAAAAATATTTTTGATATTGTGATATTTGTTTTATAAGTGATTTATTAAGTTCAAGTGGTATGACCCTAAGGTCAAGTGGGTTTAGGAAATGAGGTATCAGGACCTCATTTCTATAAATCGAGTCGTAAATATTTTTATAAATATTTACAAAGTGGCAAAAAGATGGTATTAAAGTTTCGTTGAAAATTTTATCGTTTAGATAGTTAATTAAGCAAAAAGGACTAAATCGCATAAAATGTAAAAAGTTACATTCTAATTGTTTAAGTGTTTATTTTCCATGTTTTACTAAAGTAGAAGTCCCTATTTATCAATTAAACCATTACTTTATGATAGTGGAGATTGGTGGTTTGGCATATATGAAATTATGTATTATTATAAAGGACAAAAAGGTAAATGGAATATTAAAATGTATTAAATAAAAATAAATAAAGTAACAGCCCAATTTGGACCTTAATTGGAACGGTGGTTTCGGGACCACGAATCCGAGTTAGAATAATATTTAAATATCATTTTCTATGTTTAAAATGTGTGAAGTTGCTTTTGTGAAAGTTTCGTTTAAAAATTTTAGTGTTTGGAGGTCGATTGATGAAAAAATGGTTTAATCGCGTAAAATGGAAAATTTAAGGGTTAATGTATAAGGGCCAAATTATGATTGTTTTTATATTATGGAATATTAAGGTTGCAATTTGGCCATAAATAGGAATTGGTGGCCGACCTATATGCATGGATTAATGACTTGAATTGTTTGTTATATTTTATGGCATTATGGTATACTTTAATATATGTTAATATATTATATTTAATAAAAGATGAAAGTGTTCATCTTTCTTTTATTTTTACTCGGCCGAAACTAAGAGAAAGAAAAGAAAGTTTCAGCTTTGATATTTTCGGTCCTTGCATGTTCAATTAGGTAAGTGATTTGAGTTTGGTTTTTGTTAATTTTTACACTTTTGAGATAGTTGCTTTGAATACTATAAAGCCCATGCTTGAAATTTTGAAATTGATGATATAGTCATGAAGTGTCATTGTTAATAGTTTGATAAAATTTACGTTTGATGTGAGAAAATAAAATAAATGTGTTAGATTAACATTTTGGTATTGGGATTTTTGGTAATTTTGAGCATTTAGGGTTAAATTGAAAAAAAAGTACTAAATTGAAGGACTAGATTGTGAAATTAGTGAAATGGGAGGATTTATATAAGCTTAGTGAACATTCGGCCCTAGCATTGTATATACAAATTCTTCATATTTTGTGTTTTGAGAAAATTGGATTAAATTGTAAAAGTGCATAATATTAGGGGTAAATTGGTAAATTTCTCAATTATGTGTATTTGTACCTAAATGAAGGAAATTCTATTTGAATGAGATTAATTTTGAAATTTTTAGATCAAGAACCAAAAAGATCGGACGTGGATCGGGGAAAATAAAAAAAATCGTTGAGTAGTCGAATTCGACTGTCCGTCGAAATCCGAGGTAAGTCGTTAAGCAAATATTTATTGTTGGTTTAAATAAATATAATTTATATATTTGTGTGAGCCGCGTTGAAATATATAAAATCTTGGTGTTGTCGAATGCAAATAGAAATAATAAATATGAAAATTTCACTAAGCATGCGAGTTTGATTATCGAGCACTAAGTGTGCGAAGGAAAATATTAAGCACTAAGTGTGCGATTTCATGGCCTTTCTAGTTAAACAATAGCACTAAGTGTGCGAATACAACGGGTGAAGGAAAATGATCAGACGATCTAATTATCAAATGCAAGAGTAGTAGTGTAATATTTATGTTCGTAATAATGAAGGTACGTAATCAAACCTTTGTGGTTGATATTATTGAACTTGAAATTATATGGTGGGTAGTTATAAATATAATATGTATGATAGATTTGGAAAAATGAGAGATGGATGAGTTGAAAAGTATAAAATAAAATAAATAATGATAATAATAATAAAATGATATGATATATATATAATAATGTTTGATTATTTATTTTATATATGAGTGAACATTCGACTAGGTATTAAATGGTAAGATGGGAAGTGTTAAGTAATTATTATTATTATTTTTAGAGTTTATGTATATTCGAACATGTTAGGTATTAAACTTGACTGATTGATATATATTGGTAGTCAAGTTTGGTTGAATATGTGATTTTAGTAGCAGGACTTGGTTACTCAAATTGAGTTTTTAATGTCTTTTAAATTGTTTAAATTGCTTATAACTAAGCTAAAATAGCTTACTTTGAGAATGTGAAAGTGTATATATGTGATAAGGCCTAATGGCCGATGTGATGAATGTGAAAGTGTATATATATGTGATAGGGCCTAATGGCTGATGTGATGAATGTGAAAGTGTATATATATGTGATAGGGCCTAATGGCCGATGTGATGAATGTGATAAGTCCCGAAGGGCATTTGTGTCAGTACTATATCCGGGTTAAAACCCCGCAGGCTTTATGCGAGAATATTATCACTGATTAATGTCCGTAAGCTTCGTGCTCGTACTATATCCGAGCTCTAAAGACCCGATGACTACGTGTGGGGATTTTGTCCGGGTAAGACCCGATAACTTCGTGTGGAGATTATGTCCGGGTAAGACTTCGTAATAAGAATTGCTTATAAATATATTCAATGCGAAAGGTTAAACAGGTATGTACTCCAAGTTTATATGTGAGCTTGATTTGCACTAAATCATAAGGTAGTTATGTGACGCATACGAGAGCAATCTATGAGACTAGTCCTATGATTATGTGACATCGGATCAGAGTGAGAGGTTATGTGAAATCATACGATATATCTATGTCACATGAGCTCACTATTATGGAAAGTTTATCTGCCTATTGTATATGATGAGATGTGCATATTCGGTAAAGGGATGGTATGCCCGAAGGAAGAGTGAAATAAAAATACGAACAACTATGTTATAATTTGATTGTTATCTGTTGACACTGCTTAAACCTTACTAACCATTGTAATACTTACTCCGTTTACTCTGTTTCCTCTGTTTTATAGATCTCATTGCGAAGCTACAGGCTCGGGGATCGTCAGCAACTAGTCACACTATCACTATCCACTGTTTGGTACTGCTATGTTTTGGATTATCTTATGGCATGTATAAAATAGACTAGTGGCGGAAGAATATTTTGGTTAATGTATATAGCCATGCGAAAATGGCTTATATATGTTTGAGCATAATGTTATAATCATTTGGTATGGAATGGTTAATCACTATCATAATTTGTGCTATTCATGCTAAAAGGGCTAGTTGAATCATGGAAACTATGAAATAGGTAAAGTCTACCTTAAAGGCAGATGCTGGCAGCAGCAGTGATGTAGATTTGGAAAATCACTAAAAATAGTAGGATTGGAATTAAATAATGAATAAATTATGTAAACGAACCTTGATGAATCTATTTTCATAGGAAAGTAACGAAACGATCATATGGACAGTATATTAAGATATATTCAGGTTCTCGTGAGACAGGGCCAGAACGGTTTCTAGATTCCCTATTCCGACTTTGGAAATTCATTATAAATTAACCAGAGATAATTAGGAGTCATACCATATATTTATAGATTCCTCTCTGAGTCTAGTTTCTATAAAAACAAACGGCATCAGTATTGAAGCTCTGTGCAGGGAGATATCCAAGTCGGGATACTTTGGCTAATAAACTGTACTAATTGGCCCGACCAAAAATTCTAGAAAAAAATATGTAGATGGGCATATGAGTCTAGTTTCAGGGAAAAATTACGAAACTGATTTTCGAGTTGTGAAACTCAAGATATGATTTTTAAGGTGACAGTGTCGCAGTTAGCCAACTGCCTGGAAAATTTTAAAATGGACTGCGATAGTAAGCGAATTTAGTCTGTGAACCCCTCGTGTTCGACTCCGGCAACGGTCTCGGGTACGGGGTGTTACACGGATTGGTTCTAATATACTGAGTGAACCAATCATTCATCATATGATAGAATGCTTGTTTATCCTTATCATCACGGCTACTCGTAGCCGGTCGAGAATTAGCTTGCACCATCCCTTACGTGGGAACAGGCGCAGTACTTTCAGCATCGTCAGCTACAGCTCTATCGGGATCCATTTGCTATATAAAAGCACATTTCAATGTCAGGATTCATCAAACTATTGCAAATCATAAATATGGCATGTATAGCTACACTTAAATATGCTGTGACAGCCCTAAAGTGACCCTAGTCGGAAAGCGGTCTCGGGACCGCTAGACCGAGTCACCAAATTATTTGAATGTGATAATTATTGCCTAAAATATGTGAATATAAATGTGTGAAAGTTTTAAGCTTCGATTTAGTTAATTGCATGTGAATTTAGTTGATAGGACTTATGTGAGAAAATTTAGAAATGTGCTAGGCAAATGCAAGTGGCCTAATAGTGCATGTAATCAAAGGGGTGGACTTGCATGTCAATTTCCCCCCATTTAAGTACTAGTGGCCGGCCATGACAAGGGATGATGGGCAAGACATGTCATGAAAAATGTTGTGTTAATGGAAAAATAAAATAAGAAGCATGGGCAAAACATGTCATGAAACATGTTGTGTTAATGGAAGAATAAAATAAGAAGCATGGGCAAAACATGTCATGCAACATGTTGTGTTAATGGAAGAATAAAATAAGAAGCATGGGCAATAAACTAATAAGAAATTGAAGGAAGAAAACAAAGAGAAAAAATGTGTTCATCATTCTCATGCATGACCAAAAAAGAAGAAGAGAAAAGCTCTCATGTTGTTCTTGGCCGAATAGGAGAAAGAAAAAGAAGGAAAAAGAGCTTTGAGGAAATCGGCTATGGTGGTTTGATAGACTAAGCTCAAGAGCAAAGGGGAACTAAATCCGATAAAGGGAAGGAAAAAGTGGTCGAATAGCCGTCGAAACCGTTCGACAACATCCGAGGTAAGTTCTTGAGTAATAGAGCTTAAATTATGATTTGATTAGATCATGTTTTAAGCAAATCAAAATCATGCTTTTTGTGTGTGGCTATTGAGCTGAAATTGCAAGAGTAATAAGTGTCTTGTGTTTTAGTTTTGCTAATGAAAATGAAATACGAATGTGTCATGATTTATTGTTAAATGTGCATGGTTATTCGAATGATGTCTGGGCTAAGTCCCGAAGGCTTTGTGCTAAGTGACCATATCCGGACTAAGATCCGAAGGCATTTGTGCGAGTTACTAATTCCGGGCTAAGCCCGAAGGCATTGGTGCGAGTTACTAAATCCGGGTTAAGTCCCGAAGGCATTTGTGTGAGTTACTATAACCGGGCTATTTCCCGAAGGCATTTGAACGAGTAGCTATATCTGGTTAAATTCTGAAGGTACGTGATTTGGGAATGAACGATCTTGCTGTAAAAATTTCAGTTGATACGCTTGTAACATCCCAACATTGAGGTATGTTTCGTATGTGCTTTGAATTAGTTGAGCCCTTACAAATAAGTATTCGCTCAGTTGATAAATGAGCTACCGGCCTTTGGCTAAGTTGATCTTTGTGTATGAATATAAGAGTTGGTAATGTGAAGTAAGTATGATATTGAAAATTTTTGCATATGAAATTATCCGTTTAGCTACATGAATGCTATACTTTGGTTGTGTCTAAATTCTTTGCTCAAAACTTACTAAGCATTTAATGCTTACTCCGTTTCTTTGATTCTCTGTTTTATAGATTTTGGTTCTTCAGCTATCGGACTCGGGATTTTGAAGTCGAAGTCGCCCACACTATCAAAGCCCCCTTTTGGTACAATTTTGGTTGAACTTCGAAATGGCATGTATAGGACTACCCTTTTGTTGTGGGTCATGGACCCTTTGGATTTGTATAATTTTGGATAGCCATGCGAAAATGGCTTATATATGTTTGAGCATAATGTTATACTCATTTGGTATGGATATGCTTAACAAGGATTGGCCATGGGAATGGTTAATCACTATCATAATTTGTGCTATTTATGCTAAAAGGGCTAGTTGAATCATGGAAACCATGAAATAGGTAAAGTCTACCTTAAAGGTAGATGCTGACAGCAGCAGTGATGTAGATTTGGAAAATCACTAAAAATAGTAGGAATGGAATTAAATAGTGAATAAATTATGCAAACGAACCTTGATGAATCTATTTTCATAGGAAAGTAACGAAACGTTCATATGAACAGTATATTATGAGATGCTAAAGTTTTCGTGAGACAGGGCCAGAACGGTTTTTAGATTCCCTATTCCGACTTTGGAAATTCATTATAAATTAACCAGAGATAATTAGAAGTCATGCCATATATGAATAGATTCCTTTTTGAGTCTAGTTTCTATAGAAACAAACGACATCAGTATTGAAGCCCCGTACAGGGAGATATCCAAGTCGTAATGCGCAAAGGTCAGTGTAGTCAATCCCTGTAACATGGGAGAGTTTGACTAATAAACTGTACTAATTGGCCCGACCAAAAATTTTAGAAAAAAATTTGTAGATGCATATATGAGTCTAGTTTAGGGAAAAATCACGAAGCTGATTTTCGAGTTGTGAAACTCAAGATATGATTTTTAAGGTGACAGTGACGCAGTTAGCCAGCTTGCCTGGAAAATTTAAAATGGATTGTGCAAAGAAGTGATTTAAGTCTGCAAACCCCTCGTGTCCGACTCCGGCGACGGACTCGGGTACGGGGTGTTACAATTTTATTGGTATCAGAGCTATGGTTTAGTCGATTCTAGGACTACCGTAATGCGTTGGGTCTAGCTATACATGCCATTTTATGTGATTATTTGATAGTGTGGTGATTTCTGACATTTGCAAATGTGTTTATTTATAGTAATGGATCCCGATCCCGACCGAGTGGTAGCTGATGATCTTGAGAGTGTAGCGCCTGCTCCCGCACAAGGGACAGCGCCGGTGGACTCTCAACCTAATGCTAGTAACCCGAATGATGAAGTTAGACAAGCTTTCTATAGCGTGATGAATGATTGGTTCAACCAATACATTCGAACTAATACGGCTGTTCCACAACCTCCATTCCCGACAAATACCACCCCCGAACCTACCATACCTCCGGTAACTGACCAAATAAGGTCAAATAAGCCCCCAGTTGACAGAATCCGAAAACACGGGGCTACTGAATTTAAAGCCACGGACAGCGATGATGCCGAGCAAGCGGAATTTTGGTTGGACAACACTATCCGGGTACTAGATGAACTATCTTGCACACCCGATGAGTGCCTAAAGTGTACTATCTCCTTGCTACGTGATTCTGCCTACTATTGGTGGAATACGTTGACTTCTGTTGTGCCTAGAGAGCAAGTAACTTGGGAGTTTTTCCAAACCGAGTTTTGAAAGAAGTATATCAGTCAGAGATTCATTGACCAAAAACGGAAGGAATTTCTTGAACTCAAACAAGGTTCCATGTCGGTTACCGACTATGAACGAAAATTTGTGAGGCTTAGTCGGTACGCACGAGAATGCATTTCCTCAGAAGCCGTGATGTGTAAACGTTTCGAGGATGGGCTGAATGACGATATAAAGCTGTATATAGGCATTTTGGAAATCCGAGAATTTGTGGCACTTGTCGAGCGAGCTTGCAAGGCCGAGGAGCTCAGTATGGAGAAAAGAAAAGGTAAGGTGGGAGCAAAGGAGTTTCGTAAGAGGTCTTCGGGGAAGCCCTTCCCACAGTCATCGAAGAAATTTAGAGATGGCTTAGGCCGATCTAGAGACACTTCAGGCTTTTCTAGACGAGATCGCGATCGACCCCCTGTGGATGCACGAGTCACTTCGGTCGCTAGTGTTGGAAATGATCGTCGGGACAGAGCGGAGTGCCAGTATTGTGGTAAATGGCATTCGGGGAGTTGTAGATTCCATGATCGCTCCTGTTACAAGTGCGGATCAGCTGACCACTTCATTAAGGATTGCCCGAGGTTGTCTGAACAGAATATAAATCAAAGCGAGAAACCGGGTGCTACCACTGTTCGAGGTAGACCATCTAGAAATACGGGCAATGCTAGGGGTGGTCAGAGAGGATCTAGAGATGCTACGACCAGATCCGAGGCTCGCGCTCCTGCTAGGGCTTATGCTATACGCGCACGCGAGGGTGCTTCCTCGCCAGATGTTATTACCGGTACTTTTACTCTCTTTGATACTAATGTGATTGCTTTGATTGACCCTGGTTCTACTCATTCTTATATATGCGAAACCTTAGCATCCAGTAAGACTTTACCTATTGAGTCTACTGAGTTCGTAATTCGGGTGTCAAATCCCTTGGGTCGTTACGTGCTTGTCGACAAAGCGTGTAAGAAATGCCCCCTAGTAATTCGAGATTCCTGTTTTCCGGCAGACTTGATGCTTTTGCCGTTTGATGAATTTGATGTTATTCTTGGTTTGGATTGGTTGACCGCGCATGATGCGGTTGTGAATTGCAAAAGCAAGACTATTGATTTGAGGTGCGCAAATAACGAGATAATCCGACTTGAGTCTACGGACTTAAGGGGGTTGCCAGCTGTAATATCAGCAATGTTGGCCCAGAAATATGTAAGAAAAGGGTGCGAAGCATACCTTGCGTATGTACTTGATGACAAAGAATTAGAAAAGAAACCCGAATCTGTGCCGGTGGTTTGTGAATACCCGGATGTTTTTCCTGAAGAATTACCGGGTTTACCACCTGTTCGGGAGGTAGAGTTTGGTATTGAGCTTGTACCTGGAACAACGCCAATTTCGATAGCTCCGTATCGTATGGCACCAACCGAGTTAAAAGAATTGAAAGCTCAGTTGCAAGAGTTGACGGATAGAGGTTTCGCTCGACCAAGTTTCTCACCTTGGGGTGCACCAGTATTGTTCGTGAAAAGAAGGACGGAACCATGAGGTTGTGCATTGACTATCGTCAACTGAGTAAAGTGACGATAAAGAATAAATATCCATTACCGCGTATTGATGATTTGTTTGATCAACTAAAGGGAGCCTCAATTTTTTCAAAGATAGATTTGAGATCGGGTTATTATCAGTTGCGGATTCGAGATTCGGACGTACCCAAAACTGCTTTCAGAATGAGGTACAGTCACTACGAGTTCTTAGTGATGCCGTTCAGGCTCACTAATGCCCCTGCGGTATTTATGGATTTGATGAATCGGATCTTCAGACAGTATTTGGACCGGTTCGTAGTTGTGTTCATTGATGACATCTTGGTCTATTCAGGAAATGAGACCGAACATGCTGAGCACCTGAGATTAGTGTTGCAAAATTTGCGGGATAAGCAGTTATATGCTAAGTTCAGTAAGTGTAAGTTCTGGTTAAGAGAGGTTAGCTTCTTGGGTCATGTGGTATCCGTATCGGGTATTCGAGTTGACCCGAGCAAAATTTCAGCCATACTTAACTAGAAGCCTCCAAGAAATATTACCGAAGTTTGGAGCTTCCTGGGGCTCGCCGGTTATTACCGACGATTTGTAAAAGGTTTCTCGATGATAGCCACACCAATGACGAAGCTACTTCAAAAGGATGTTAAGTTCGAATGGACGGAGAAATGTCAGAAAAGTTTCAATCAACTGAAAACTTATTTGACTGAAGCTCTAATTTTAGTGCAACCCGAATCAGGCAAAGAGTTTGTCATTTATAGTGACGCATCCCTACTTGGGTTGGGTTGCGTATTGATGCAAGAAGGTCGAGTTGTGGCCTATGCGTCGAGACAATTGAAGCCACACGAGAGAAATTATCCGACCCATGATCTCGAACGAGCTGCCATTGTATTTGCTTTGAAAATATGGCGACATTATTTGTTTGGTGAGAAGTGCCATGTATTTTCGGATCACAAAAGTCTCAAATATTTGATGACCCAGCGAGACTTGAATCTACGACAAAGGCGTTGGCTTGAGTTGTTGAAAGATTATGAGCTTGTCATTGATTACCACCCGGGAAAGGCTAATGTGGTTGCAGACGCCTTAAGCCGGAAATCACTGTTTGCTTTACGAGCGATGAATGTACACTTGTTTGTTCTACCCGACAATGTGTTAGTAGCTGAATTAAAAGCCAAACCATTATTGATTCATCAAATTCGTGAAGCTCAGAAAGTCGATGATGAATTGGTTGCAAAACGGGCTGAGTGTGTTCCGAACAAGGAATCGGAGTTTCAAATTGATGATGATGATTGTTTGAGGTTCAGAAGTCATTTGTGTGTTCCAAGGAATTCGGAACTCATTCCGATGATTCTGAACGAAGCCCATTGTAGCCGAATGTCAATTCACCCGGGGAGTACGAAAATGTACAACGATTTGAAACGTCGGTTTTGGTGGCATGGTATGAAACGAGACATCTCCGACTTTGTTTCGAGATGTTTAATATGTCAACAAGTGAAAGCAGAACATCAAGTGCCTTCAGGATTACTTCAGCCGATCATGGTACCTGAATGGAAATGGGATCGAGTCACGATGGATTTCGTATCTAGGTTGCCAGTATCGGCAAGTAAGAAAGATGCGATTTGGGTTGTTGTGGATAGACTGACTAAGTCGGCTCACTTTATCCCCGTACGTACGGATTTTTCATTGGATAAACTAGCTGAATTGTATGTTTCTCAGATTGTGAGATTACACGGGGTACCGATTTCTGTTGTGTCGGATAGAGATCCGAGATTCACCTCGCGATTTTGGAAGAAATTGCAAGAAGCTTTGGGTACCAAGCTGCACTTTAGCACCGCTTTTCACCCCCAAACCGATGGTCAATCCGAGCGGATAATTCAGATACTTGAGGATATGTTGAGATGTTGCATCCTCGAGTTCAGCGGTTCATGGGAACGGTATTTACCTTTGATTGAATTCGCTTACAACAACAGTTTTCAATCAAGTATTAAGATGGCACCTTACGAGGCTTTGTACGGTCGTAAATGCCGTACACCATTGTTTTGGACTGAGCTCGGTGAAAGTAAAATTTTCGGAGTTGATTTGATTAAAGATGCTGAACAGAAAGTAAAGGTAATCCGTGAAAGTCTGAAGGCAGCCACAGATCGTCAGAAATCGTATGCGGATTTGAAACGAAAAGACATTGAATATCAGGTGGGAGATAAAGTGTTTCTTAAAGTTTTGCCTTGGAAAAAGATACTCAGATTTGGCCGTAAAGGCAAGTTGAGCCCGAGATTCATTGAGCCGTACGAAATCTCCGAACGAGTTGGTCCGGTTGCGTATAGATTGATTTTGCCCCCTGAACTTGAAAAGATTCACGACGTCTTTCATGTTTCGATGCTTCGACGTTATAGATCCGATCCGTCACATGTGATTAATCCCTCAGAAGTTGAAATTCAATCTGACTTGAGTTATGAAGAAGAACCGATTCGTATCCTAGCTCGTGAAGTGAAAGAGTTGCGAAACAAAAGGGTTCCGTTAGTTAAGGTGTTATGGCTCAAACACGGGATCGAGGAAGCTACTTGGGAAACCGAGAGCTCGATGAAAGAACGATACCCAAACCTATTTACCAGTAAGACTTTCGGGGACAAAAATTTCTTAAGTGGGGGAGAGTTGTGACAGCCCTAAAGTGACCCTAGTCGGAAAGCGGTCTCGGGACCGCTAGACCGAGTCACCAAATTATTTGAATGTGATAATTACTGCCTAAAATATGTGAATATAAATGTGTGAAAGTTTTAAGCTTCGATTTAGTTAATTACATGTGAATTTAGTTGATAGGACTTATGTGAGAAAATTTAGAAATGTGCTAGGCAAATGCAAGTGGCCTAATAGTGAATGTAATCAAAGGGGTGGACTTGCATGTCAATTTCCCCCCATTTAAGTACTAGTGGCCGGCCATGACAAGGGATGATGGGCAAAACATGTCATGAAACATGTTGTGTTAATGGAAAAATAAAATAAGAAGCATGGGCAAAACATGTCATGAAACATGTTGTGTTAATGGAAGAATAAAATAACAAGCATGGGCAAAACATGTCATGAAACATGTTGTGTTAATGGAAGAATAAAATAAGAAGCATGGGCAATAAACTAATAAGAAATTGAAGGAAGAAAACAAAGAGAAAAAAATGTGTTCATCATTCTCATGCATGACCAAAAAAAAAAAGAAGAGAAAAGCTCTCATGTTGTTCTTGGCCGAATAGGAGAAAGAAAAAGAAGGAAAAAGATCTCTGAGGAAATCGGCTATGGTGGTTTGATAGACTAAGCTCAAGAGCAAAGGGGAACTAAATCCGATAAAGGGAAGGAAAAAGTGGTCGAATAGCCGTCGAAACCGTTCGACAACATCCGAGGTAAGTTCTTGAGTAATAGAGCTTAAATTATGATTTGATTAGATCATGTTTTAAGCAAATCAAAATCATGCTTTTTGTGTGTGGCTATTGAGCCGAAATTGCAAGAGTAATAAGTGTCTTGTGTTTGAGTTTTGCTAATGAAAATGAAATACGAATGTGTCATGATTTATTGTTAAATGTGCAAGGTTATTCGAATGATGTCCGGGCTAAGTCCCGAAGGCTTTGTGCTAAGTGACCATATCCGGACTAAGATCCGAAGGCATTTGTGCGAGTTACTAATTCCGGGCTAAGCCCGAAGGCATTGGTGCGAGTTACTAAATCCGGGTTAAGTCCCGAAGGCATTTGTGCGAGTTACTATAACCGGGCTATGTCCCGAAGGCATTTGAACGAGTAGCTATATCCGGTTAAATTCCGAAGGTACGTGATTTGGGAATGAACGATCTTGCTGTAAAAATTTCAGTTGATACGCTTGTAACATCCCAACATTGAGGTATGTTTCGTATGTGCTTTGAATTAGTTGAGCCCTTACAAATAAGTATTCGCTCAGTTGATAAATGAGCTACCGGCCTTTGGCTAAGTTGATCTTTGTGTATGAATATAAGAGTTGGTAATGTGAAGTAAGTATGATATTGAAAATTTTTGCATATGAAATTATCCGTTTAGCTACATGAATGCTATACTTTGGTTGTGTCTAAATTCTTTGCTCAAAACTTACTAAGCATTTAATGCTTACTCCGTTTCTTTGATTCTCTGTTTTATAGATTTTGGTTCTTTAGCTATCGGACTCGGGATTTTGAAGTCGAAGTCGCCCACACTATCAAAGCCCCCTTTTGGTACAATTTTGGTTGAACTTCGAAATGGCATGTATAGGACTACCCTTTTGTTGTGGGTCATGGACCCTTTGGATTTGTATAATTTTGGATAGCCATGCGAAAATGGCTTATATATGTTTGAGCATAATGTTATACTCATTTGGTATGGATATGCTTAACAAGGATTGGCCATGGGAATGGTTAATCACTATCATAATTTGTGCTATTTATGCTAAAAGGGCTAGTTGAATCATGGAAACCATGAAATAGGTAAAGTCTACCTTAAAGGCAGATGCTGACAGCAGCAGTGATGTAGATTTGGAAAATCACTAAAAATAGTAGGAATGGAATTAAATAGTGAATAAATTATGACAACGAACCTTGATGAATCTATTTTCATATGAAAGTAACGAAACGTTCATATGAACAGTATATTATGAGATGCTAAAGTTTTCGTGAGACAGGGCAGAACGGTTTCTGGATTCCCTGTTCCGACTTTGGAAATTTATTATAAATTAACCAGAGATAATTAGAAGTCATGCCATATATGAATAGATTCCTTTTTGAGTCTAGTTTCTATTGAAACAAATGAAATCAGTATTGAAGCCCTGTACAGGGAGATATCCTAGTCGTAATGTGCAAAGGTCAGTGTAGTCAATCCCTGTAACATGGGAGACTTTGACTAATAAACTGTACTAATTGGCCCGACCAAAAATTCTAGAAAAAATTTTGTAGATGCATATATGAGTCTAGTTTCAGGGAAAAATCACGAAACTGATTTTAGAGTTGTGAAACTCAGGATATGATTTTTAAGGTGACAGTGACGCAGTTAGCCAGCTTGCCTGGAAAATTTAAAATGGATTGTGCAAAGAAGTGATTTAAGTCTGCAAACCCCTCGTGTCCGACTCCGGCGACGGACTCGGGTACGGGGTGTTACATATGCAATGATAGTCCTAGAACCGACCCAACCATAACTCTGATACCAACAAAATGTAACACCCCTATCCCGTAACTGTCGCCAGAATAGGTAAGGGGAATTACCAGACAGATAGAACATTTCAGACCAATTCAGAATCACAAATATCACATAACATTAATACATAAGCAATCATCAACAATTCATCCCTTACAACGGTCTATGAGACCTGAAACATACTTTTAAGGAAAGTCGGGACTAAACCGGACACATTCATAAATTTCAAAACTCAGAATATTTTTCAATTCTGTTGAGGTCACACGCCCGTGTGACCAAGCCGTGTGAGGCACACGGGCACCAGACATGCCCATGTGATCCAGTGGTGCCAAAACAAGGCATAAATACTGACTTTCACCCACGGCCAACAGACGCACCTGTGTGCTATGGACGTGTGATACTTAGCTAGCTATTGGCTTGAGCCCACGGCCATATGACACGCTCATGTGTCTTAACCATGTCATCTTAAGAGGTTACTACTTTGCATACACGGCCACAAGACACACCCGTGTTTCCTCACCGTGTGGCACAATGCAGGCTTGGTTTAAGCCAACTTGCCACCCCTATTTGGGTCATTTCTACAAGCAATAATAAACAACATTTATACTAAAATTTTCAGCCAATTCCATGCTCAAAACATGCTTCATTATAACTAATCATCATCATTCAATAACCTATTCAAATCAATACCAAAACACATTAAAAATCTTATTACAACAACATGCCAAAATGCTCATTTCATAACTCACTTATGACACCTTCTAACTCATGCTTAAACTTGCCATTTCCTTAACTTAGCATATTTCAAAATGACCACCACATACAATGCCATATAACCATTACAAGCATACACAATTTGGCATCACAATTCATTTACCAAAACTAAGCACAAACATTCCATTTGCTAGCCAACTCTCATGGCATAACATATATACATATCAAAGCTTAAATACATATACATTTTATCCTATACATGCCATACTTAAAAATATTTACACTTTCAAGGTACCAAAATAAGTTCGATAATATGGTGATGATCCTTGACAGTCCCTGAGCTTGTAATAGCTTCGATATCTATAAAAAATGCAAACACATACAAATTAAGCTTTCAAAAGCTTAGTAAGCTCGTACTATATTCATTAATAGTATATAAAACATAAAACATCAACACATAAGTATTTACAAATTCTCAATCATCTATCTAATCTATACCAACACAATCTATATGTTCATAACAATTCAATGAACTTCACCTAGATAATATCATCTACCACAAAGGTATCATACATATCTACCACAAAGGTATCATACATACCTGGTTCTTCCCATACTTACTCACTTCCATTCTCACCTCTTGTTTGAGTATTTCAAGACTTTGCATAAATTATTCATACTTTAACATCTGCACACTTACTGTTGTAAAGGTTAGCCAAAGCTAAAATGATTCTGCACACTTAGTGCCATCTCAACTAGTCAAAACTAAGTCGGTATCACACACTTAGTGCCTTTAATAGCCGAAGCTAGTTTAAATCGCACTTTTAGTGCCAATGCTTTCAATTCATCATTATATCATCCAATTAAATTATATACAACCCATGTATAATAAAGGCATCAAAACTTACTTAACATCATATTTTAAGTACAAACTTACCTCGCACACGGAATTGTTGATTTGAATTGTCTACTCGATAACCTTCGACTTTCCTCGATCTAAGTTTGAATTCCTCCTTTCTTGATCTAAATGTATTCAAAATTATTCCTTTTATTCACCAAATAATTCAAAACAATCCATATGTACACAATTAGGGCATTTTGCAAACTAGCCCTCATAATTTCACATTCGACACTTTAGTCCCTATTTCACAAAATCACAAAATACACATAATTTTCATATAAACAAGCTTAGCCGAATTCTCCTAGTACTCATACTAGTCCACACATTTCATTTATTTCACATTTTAGTCCCTCAAAATAATATTTTCACAATTTAGCCCAAATTACTCAATTTCATAAAAAATCTAAAAATAAAACATTTAAACCCAACATCAAGCTTCCATAATTTATCAACTAACATCACAAAACTCACATTTTCATCAATGGCACATTTCAAAATCATCACCAAAATCGTAAATTGAAGCATGGGTTCAATAGTATACGAAGCAATGATTACAAAAACATAGAAATTATTAAAAACCGAGCAAAACACATACCTAATTCACCAATTCAAAGTGCTGAACCCTAAGTGAGCTTTCTCTTTTGTTTTTCTTTGTATTTTCGATGGAATAGCACGAACAAATGTCTAATTTCATGCTTTTGTTTTATTTTAAGAACTTAATAAACATATTCCCATTTTGCCCTTTTATAAACAATTATAAAACCTTTTAATGAATGGTTGTTTTAGTCTATTAACATTCGCAATGGAAAAAAAACAACATAAGGACCCTTACTAAAGAAAGCCAACTCAAATAGGCACTTTAACATCTAGCACACAACTTTTACATTTTACGCGATTTGGTCATTTTTGCAAATTAAGCACACAAACAGGTAAATTTTCACACAAGACTTTCACACATGTCAATTCACTTATAATAGACATGGAAAATAATCTTAAAAATATTTTTTTGACTCGGATATGTGGTCCCGAAACCACTATTCTGACTAAGGTCAAAACTGGACTGTTACATAGGGACTTGGTCTTTTTTTTATAAGTCATATTGGGTTAGCCAAATGTGTTGGCTTATAATGATTTGATGATTCATTTTGTATATGGTCATGAGATATGGCTCATATTAACTATGGGGATGTAACCCTATTCATATATGCATGCTTGTGCTAAGGTCATTCATGATGTGGTTAAATTCATTTTGGCATGGATGTTCGATGATGGAATTGTGAGTAAATGGCATAATAACAAGTAAAGCATAAATGTGTAAAATGGAAGTAAATTGATGTTATATACTGCAAGTGATTTGGTAAGCTTAATCTATATAAAATATGGAGTCTTAATCAAGTATAAATTGATAAGAAGTTGATATGCATGAGCTATGTTTGTGAAGGTGTAAGTGGCCATTTATGCCATATAGGATGTCATTGAGATGTGTAAGTGTGCATGTATCATTAAGCATGACAAAAGACTTGGAAAATAACCTCAAAGTTGTCCACACGGGTAGATACACGGGCGTGTGTCTAGGCCGTGTGTGACACACGATCTGCCCTATGGGCGTGTGCTCTGGCCGTCTGTCCCCTGCACCCTAATAAATGAAAAATAGAATGCTCAGTAGTAAACACACAGGCAGAAGACACGGGCGTGTGTCTCAACCATGTGAAGGACATGGCCTTAGGACATGGGCGTGTGCCCAGGCCGTGAGAAGTTTGCACCTAATTTTGGAATTTAATTCGCCACACAGCCTAAGCACACGGGCATGTGACCCTAATTGTGTTGGTGATGTCATAAACAGTGAGTTACACGGGCTGACTACACGGGTGTGTCCCAAGCTACACGGGCGTGTGTGACCACATAGCCTACCTACGCGGGCGTATGACTCTCCAAAACAAGAAATTTTTTAAGTGCCACAAAAGTTCCAAAAGTTATCAGTTTAGGGCCGATTCATTTTCAATGTATGTTTTGGGCCTCATAGGCTCGTATAAGGGGCAACATGCTTTTGTATGAATGGTTTTGAAATGAATGAAATTTTATGGCCCGATTTTATGGGAATGTTTATGTTTTGGTCTGGTAACGCCTTGAACCCTGTCCCGGGATTGGATACGGGAAAGGGGTATTACAAAATAAGTGGCACTATAATAATGGGGATATAGCTAAACCTCGAAGAAACCACAAAAGGAAAATATAAATTGATAAAAAGTATCATAAGGGAGATGATAGTGTTTGAAAAAATAGTGCATGTAATCAAAGATTGTATTTGACAATAAACCCTAGGGATTTATTTTACCAAGACTCTGCTAGCTAAAAAGTTCTTTAGGAAACATATGGAGGGCATAGGAGTACGAAACATGACTCATCTACATCACTAGGGTAAGTGAGAGACCGTTGGATCTAGTGCCCTAAGTGTAGTATATTCATTTGTAAACTTGTAATTTTTTCAAGCAAATTGGTTAATAAAATAATTCATGGATTACATTAATATACTTTGTATAAATGTCCTCATGTAGTTTTTGCAAGCAAAGCAAAATAGAAGCAATATTAGCTCATTGGTTGTCTAATGCTTAAACTAACACTAAGCCATATTACGTGGTTGGATCATAATACAAAAAGATAACTTATATTAGTAGATGAACCTAAACATGTTCGTAGTCTAATCAGAAATGAGCAAACTGATTGAAAGACTAATATGTCGTGTATCAAGTCCAATTGGGAAGATGCCTTGTCTTGGGCATCAAAGCGAATGAATCCTAAAAGATAGAGACATAGATCTAACTGACTAGACTGATAGTACATCAAACTTGACCCAAGAAGAATAGATCCTAAATCCATTTATGGATTTATTCATTTGTGACTTTCAAATTGTGGCATACCTTAATCCTAATTGGATGACAAATTTTGTATCTGTAACTCGTATACTTTGATGTAAATAAAAGCCTGAATTCAAATAGATAAGTAACCAAAAGCTGGTGCATTGGGTATACGAACTCTACAATATGTAGCATCTGATCTGCCATGAATTACACTATTATTTACATCCCTTTTTACACATAACTTTAGCTTGTTTAATAGTTAAATCAAAACATCTTAGTATATATTTAGTTTTTCATGCTTAAAGTAGTAATTTATGATTTTTAGTAGTTTTTTTTACATTTTAGATATCTAAATAAGGTTACATGGTATTGTAGGAAAAATTGAGAGCTAAAAATGCATGTTCAAGCTGAAATTGCGTCCTATGTCTCGATACAAAGACATTGATGTTGCAACATCAAAGACAAGAGCAAAAACAAGTTCTAAAGTGAAATTGCTTGCGATGTTGCGACACAACCCCTACTTTGTCGCGAAACTGGATCTGATGTTGCAACATCACATGCCTATGTTGCAACACGGCTTCTACGCAGCCCAAAAGTCCCCTGCACATGAAAGTTGCATTTTTAAGATACGATTGGCATGCTAATAAGGTCTTGTGTGAACTTGTATGGGATTGATTACAGATGTTACCGAGTTTAACATTTGCTGTGGATTCTCAAATATATGTGATACAGGTTTAGCTCAGACGAGTAACCTGATGTGTTGTTACAAAGGTTTAGCCCAAAAGAGTAACATGACATGTATATACAGCTCAGACAAGCAACTCGTGTGATGTAGATAGTTGTGGGTCTGAGTCCATCTACTAAGTTTCATCGGGCGAATCAGTTCATATGGAAATCAAAAATTGAAATGGGATGAATTGAACTTGATAATTCAAATGGCAAGTTTTTATATGAATTGAGCAAGAAACATTGCTTGAGGTAATGCCTTTGATATGTATTTGAGTATACTATCCCTTGATTCAATATGAATTGGAGATTGTCACTAAATGTGACATGAATTGGTATGTTAAGCACTTGTGGTATCTTACGATATTGATTTTTAAACAAATTCTTACAATGTTGGTGTTTGTGATTTGTCAAGTCTAGCCAAATGTTGTGCCAAGTTAAATTAACTTAGAGATGTTGGTAAGAATAAGGTAAGTTTTGTTTAATACCTCATTTGTTTTCCCTTTTCCTTGTAGTTTGTCACCTTTTGGAACACATCAACCCGGATCGGCTTGAAGCTCACACTATTACCAAATTGGTAGTAATATGATCATTTTGAGTCTAGGGTTGTGGCATGTATATAAGTGTCATGGTGTGCATCTTAGTCTGTGAATGTGTTTAATACTTGGCAAGTTGACTTAACCATTACATATAATATATTGATTTGGTATTTTGATTGATACATGTTGTTGGACATATATGTACTTTTATCCTAAAAGATGTGATGATATATAACTATATGTATGGCATGTGAAATGGCATGTTTTCAATGTGGTATGTCTAAGGTGAAGATTAGTATTTCAATGGCTTGGATGTTATGTTCTAGTGACATAAAAATTTTAAGTTTAATTGATAATTAAGTGGTAAATGTCTTGATAAAAAGTTGGACATATATGTTTGACCTTGTTTTGCAAGTTTTTTGTATGTTTTGAATCAAGTGATGTTGATACTTGGTGATTATATTGAAAGGTTTTGGTTGGAAGTTTTGAAATACCTACCAAAATGTGCATTTTTCCAAAAATGGGGGCCACCTCCTGACCTCGTACTTTTGACGTCACAGTGTCACCATCACAATGAGGGACATCGACACGGACTTAGTCTTGTCGTTGTGACATGACATAATATGATGGTCACGTTGTGACGAGAACCCATTGAAGTCGCGACGTCGATCCATACATTTTAAAATCTTTACAATTTGGTTCTATTATGTGCTTGAGTTGACGAAAAAGCTTTCCTAAGCTCGTATAAGACCCAAAAATAATTGTTTAACGTAAATTTAATATGAATGATGTTTAATGGCATGAGTGATTGATTTATTATTGCGTATTTGGCTGTTGTTGCTCTGGCAACAAATGTAGCATTTCGTAACTTGCACCCAATGATCGGGTCAGGCAAGGGGTGTTACACTTGGGATAAAGGGTGTTACAATTTTCATAAGTTCCAAAACATTATAAAACAATTTAAGACCCCCTTCAAGCTTAAAACTAACATCGTAAACATATTTAAACTAAACGACGAATCAATGATCAAAAGATAACATAAAAGGGAGCTCAAAACATATATCAAGTCTACAAATATGTAACACCCCTTACCCGTATCCAAAACTGGAACAGAGTTCGAGGCATTACCAGACTTACGTCATAACATTTAAACACATTCGAATCATACGTTTTCCATACAATTTATAACCTTTATCATTCACAATCATATTGTCCCTTACTAGGCTCATCACAACTTCAAAACATACTAGAAAGAGGTTTGGGACTAAACCGATGAAATTTGAAACCTTTTGGAAACTTAGAAAATTTTCATCTCTACAAGGGTCACACGCCGGTGTACCCCGGCTGTGTCACTCACACGGCCAAGTAACATGCCCGTGTCCCAAGCCACGTGGAAACAGGACATACATACTGACTTAGGTCACACGACCAGCCACATGCCCATGTGCCAGTTCATGTGCCTTACACGGCCACAAGACACGCCCCTGTGTCTAGGCCGTGTCAAGTCTGTAGGGTATACTGACTTAATTCGAAAAGCTACCTAGAGGACACACGGCCGTGTACCAAGGCTATGTGACACACACGGTCAAGCCACACGCCTGTGTGCTCTGCCATGTTCAATGAAAATAGGCTTGGTTAAAGCCATATTTCTCACCCTCCACAAGCATACCTAAATACCACACTTCATGCCATTTCAATACACACATAGGCAATTACAACATGGAAAATTCATATACAAATCAAAACATTATATCACAAACAAAATCATTACTCAAAACTCAATCTTAAACATATCCAAAGCAACATATCATTATAAAAAATTTTGCATATTTTCCTTATGTATTATTCTCAATCTTTCATCACCTAAATCATGATTCTCAAACATATCAATTTATTATCTATACTACATACTAAAATATGCCAACACAAAAGCATTATAAACATCACATATGACATTTATCAAACACATACTTTAGGCCAACTTAAATGGCCAATACACACCAACCTTTATAAGCCAAATCACTAGCTAAAATCACAACAAAATATATCATCTTAACACTAACCTATACGTGCCATAAACCAAGCCTCAAAGTGTAAAAATAACGTAATTCAATAACCAGATAGTGTGATACGATCTCCATTGACTTCCAACTCGAGCAAACATCCAAAACACTACAAAACATAGAAAATAATACAAAGTAAGCTTCACTGCTAAGTAAGTTCGTATATGAGTCTAAAATGATCATAACATTCATATAACAGTTTCGAATTAGATAAATCTTTAACAATTAAAGCATCAATTCATGAACTAATTTCAAATTATTCATATCCTCATTCATAAGTTTTTAACTTCATATAACTCGACAATTATATACACAAGTTCAAAAATCATATTATAACATCACGTACACAAAATATCCATTTGGCCGAATATACATGGTCTTGTATACACATATTCACAAACCAAATTCTAAAATATTCATATCATTTGATCATAAAACTGAATACACATTCCATAATGACATATATACTTCATTTGCATCACACATTATTTGTAATAAATCATCATGTTACTTACTTACCTTATATTAAGTAGATAATAAGTTTATTCATACATGGCCATTTAGCTCGTTTAATGAATTCAAATACCACATCAGCATGAATTCTTCTAAGCATAAACTTTTAATAATTCAAAGGCATAAAGCCTGCTAGGTATAAGCCTGAATTACACACCGGCTCAAGTCCTGCTAGACTTAAAGTCTGATTTTATATTCATCGGCAATAATCCTGCTAGGTATAAAGCCCGATTACATTCACCAGCACAATGCTTGCTAGGCTTAAAGCCCGAATATCACTATTATAAAAATGTTTCATACACAATTCATTTAACAAAAACTTTAGATATTCCATATCAACCATTCAAACTTTCAATGATATAACTTAGCCAAATTAAACTCAAATACAATATTTCTATTTTTAAACACATTCGACTAGCTCTTTTATGAATCTATAGATTCCAAAACAGCATATTAAACTAAGTTACATTCAATATAAATGATGTTTAATTGCTTAAAGACTTACACTTTCTTTCTCGACTTGACTTTGCCCGTTGAACCATTCAAAATCGTTAAGGATACACGATAATCACATATAGCTTGTACAACACCATATCCTAGATATGGTCTTACATGTTATCATATATCGATGTCACTGTCCCATACAGGTTCTTACTGATAAACCGTAATTTATACATATTTCTATCCTATACTTAGCACATTTTATGGATGATTTTTCCTTAAAATTGGTGAATTCGATGCTCCTAATGCCTTAATTTCATGTTTTATACTTAGGTGAGCATAGGAGAACAAAAAGAGCGAGAAACGGGCCGAAAATGGAGAAAATGGACCCACATGGGAAAACAACACGGTCTGGACTTCCTCACACGGGCGTGTCACATGGCCGTGTCCCTTTGGCAAGGTCAAAGCAAGATTTACACTGGTAGATCACACGCACGTGCCGATTTAACAGCCCTGACCACGGCCTTGAGCAATTGCACACGGGCGTGTCACACGGGTATGTCACTGCTAAGCCCAAGTTTAGTCCAATTCGGAAAAGGACAATTTTGAGGGCTCTTAGGCATTCCAAAGCCTATTTAAACACCGGAAGAGGCACTTAGACGGGGGGATGCACAGGAGGAAGCAAGGAATTGCTCAAGGAAAGCCGATCGATTCATTTCAGAAGCCAGATTCACCATCAAGACAAAAGATCTCCCTTCAAATTCCCTCAGGAGTTTTGGGTTTTCTTATGTTTTATTTTTTTTATTCTTTTGAGATGTTTTCTTTCATTAGTATGAACTAAAACCCCTAAATACCTAAGGGGAATGAAACCTAAGATGGATCTTGTTATTATTATCTGAATTGTATGATAAATATATGACTTGTTCTTAATTATGTGTTCTTAATTCTTGTTTTGATATTCCAGGATATTGATTCAAGTTAAGCTCTTATTCAGAGGAGGAATAAACCCTGTGTAAGAGCAAATTTGTCATAATTAAGCGGAGTTGGTTACGCGCTTAGAAATAGGGTGACAAGATTTTACCGGATTAGGGTGAAACCTAATAAGGGGATCCATAGATCGAGTTAATGCAACCCTAGGGCGTTAATTAGAAAGAGATTTCAATTATTCAAACTAAGGTTAGACGTTGTTAGTATCGAGAGAGATAATAATATAACTTAGGGATCATTATGGAACAAGTTGAATGAAAAAATCGTCCGATTCAGATTCAAATAACAAGAGAAGTCTAGGTGGATTTTTCCTTAGGTATTGTTTTAATCAATCGAGTTGTCCAAAGAGTATTTTCCCCAAATTTCTTTTCTGTGATTTCTTAGTTTAATTAATTAGTTAGATAAACAAAACCCTTTTATTTTTTAGGCTAGATAATAAAAAGAAAGTTAATACTAGTACTTTTAGTTCCTTTGGGTTCGATAATTCGGTATTGCTAAAGCTATACTATTGTTCGATAGGTACACTTACCTTCATCGAGATAATAGTTAGTTTCAAGAACGATTCATTATAAATATTTAAAACCTATCACGAATATCACGTATCAAGTTTTTGGCGTCGTTGCCGGAGAACTTAGATATTAGGAACACTCGATTTTTATTACTTTAGCCATTTACTTTTACTACAATTTAAATTTTATTCTAATTTTTATTACTAATTCTTATTTTTCCCTTTTTCTGGCAGGTTCTTATAGTTTATGACTAGAAGAAACCCGTCAGGACCATTATTTTTTGACAGTGAGATCGATCGCACAGTTCGTAGAAACCAAAGAGAAATAAGGCGAAGCTTAAGATACACAGAGAACGAGCAAGAGGACGATATTCAAACCATAACCAAGGATATGGCTGAAAATCAGGAAAACCTGATACCGCCTGCGATTGTTGTTAATCCAGTAAATCAAAATCCTGCTCCGCGCACTATGTATGATTATGCTAAACCTTCTCTAATAGGAACTGAATCGAGCATAGTTAGATCTGCTATTCCTACAAATAATTTTGAACTGAAACCTAACACAATTCAAATGATACAACAGTTTGTTCAGTTTGATTGTTTGCAGGACAAGGATCCCAATGCTCACTTGGCAAATTTCCTAAAATTTTGCGATACCTTTAAAATTAATGGCATTTCTGATGATGCTATTCGCCTTCGGTTATTCCCTTTTTCATTGAGAAACAAAGCTAAACAGTGGTTGAATTTGTTACCGCGGGGCTCAATCACTACTTGGGAACAAATGACCAAAAAGTTCTTATTAAAATACTTTCTACCGGCTAAAACGGCTAAATTACGTAATGATATCTCTTCTTTTGTACAGATGGATTTAGAAACACTCTACGATGCATGGGAGAGATATAAGGACCTTTTGAGAAGGTGCCCTCACCATGGGTTACCGCTTTGACTAAAGGTTAAAACGTTTCATAATGGCCTGAATCCTTCGACTCGGTAGATGATTGATGCAGCCGCTGGAGGAACCATCAATAATAAGACACCTGAAGATGCCTATGAATTTATAGAAGAGATGTCACTGAATAACTATCAGTGGCAAGTCATGAGGACAAAGCCAACGAAAACAGCCGGCGTCTATAACGTCGATTCGGTCACCATGCTCTCTAATCAGGTAGAACTCTTGAATAAGAAAATTGATGGTTTCCTTAGTTCTTCACAAGTTCACCCAATAATGAGGTGCGAATCAAATGGAGGAGGAGCATGCATAGAATATCAACCCTTCAACCCTAGCATCGAGGAGGAACAAGAAATATATGGGTAACAATAACTCTAAACACCAAAATAACCCATATAGTAACACTTATAATGCAGGTTGGAGGAACCATCCCAATTTCTCGTGGGGCGGTCAAGGAAATCAAAGGCCATAACATCCTTCGGGTTTTCAACAACCACCTTACAGCAGGAGAAAAAGCCGAACCTTGAGCAGATGCTAACCAAAATTCATCTCGGTTTCAAAGACTCGTTTTCAGAATACTGAGACGGCACTCAAATATCAACAAGCATCAATCCAGGGGCTCGAAAATCAGATTGGACAGCTCGCCAAGTTGATTTTTGAATGACCACAAGGTAGCCTGCCAAGCAACACTGGATCTAACCCAAGGGAGCAACTCAACGCAGTTGCCATTCAAGATGAGGAAGGGTTAGTGGCAAAACCAAGGCTAGAACCGATGGTAAGCGAAGGTAAGAATGAGGTAGGCCAAAACAAACAAAAATTGGTAAATACAGAATATAAACCTCCTGTGCCATACCCCAATCCGACAAGGAAAGACCGCTCAGATGAAAAATTTGGTAAATTCCTTAAACTTTTAAAGAAACCACATATTAACCTACCGTTTATTGAAGCACTTTCGCAAATGCCGAAAGCAGTCAAATTTTTAAAGGAACTTCTAGCCAATAAACGAAAGTTAGATGAAAGGTCGCATGTGGAGTTGAACGCAGTTTGCTCAACCATTCTGCAAAATAAGCTGGCCAACAAATTGAAAGATCCAGGGATTTTTACAATTCCTTGTTTAATTGGTAGCTTAGATGTTAATAATGCATTAGCTGATCTAGGGGTTAGTATCAATGTTATTCCTTACAAATTGTTTAAGCAACTAGGTCTAGGGAATCCCGAACAAACTAGGATGAGCATTCAATTAGCAGATAAAACTATCAAATTTCCTAGGGATATTATTAAAGATGTACTTGTTAAAATTGACAAATTTATATTCCCAGTTGATTTTGTTGTTTTAGACATAGAAGAAGATAGTAACGTTCCTTTAATTTTGGGAAGGCCCTTTTTAGCAACTGGAAGAACAATTATTGACGTTGGCACTGGTGAACTCACATTTCGTGTAGGAGACGAAACAATCACCCTTCAAGCTCGCAACCGGAACAACACATCAAGAATTGAAGGTGATTGTACAAATTGTTCTACTAAGACTGATCATACGGTGCAACCTATTTTGCAGGAAATAAGTTCGAAGGACACACATGAGCCATGTTCAATCCATAACAAAGGATCTACACATAAAGAACGAATGATACAAATCGAGGAGTTAGATGAATGGCTGACATTTAAACCGAGAAAACACGATAAACCAAAACTGTGCCAAAACGAGCTCAATGCCTCACCAAATCAACTTAAGGTTGGAGATAAAGTTTTATTAGATGCCGCAGATACTCACATTGACACTGCCAAGCCGAATGAAAAAATTTCTCTTACAGTACTTAGCATTTTTCCATTTGGTACAGTCGAGGTAAGTCATCCCAAATTCGGCACCATTAAACAATACCCGCCTAAAATCTTATTTTGATAGGATTCATAGTAGGAATGAGGAGTATAAACTCTTCGAACCACCATGACCATTCACCAGAGAGGTAAGTTGAGTTTAGACTATAAATAAGTGCTTCTTGGGAGGAAACCTGAGCACTAACAATATTAATTTCTTTAAATTTTAGTTTTAACATCTAACATACTTACCGACTCATGGAACGCAGGCTTTCTAAAGCACACACGGCAAGGCACACAGGCATGCCTTAGGCCGTGTGAAAACAGGTCGAAATTTTCCCCAACACAGATGCGATACAAAGCTATGGCCATGCGTAGGGACCTTGGGCGAACCTGCCAAAACAACACGGGCATGCGACACGCCCGTGTCTTAGAACCATGGTTGAACCTGAGAAAATAGCACTGGCATTGGCCACGCCCGTGTCTAGAACCTGTGGTCGAACCTGTCTGATTAACAAGGGCGTGGACCTACATACACGGGCATAGGAGAAGCAAACGAAGACAGACACGGCCGTGCGACACGGCCGTGTGCACCTACAAGCCCAAGGAACACAGGCGTGGGCCAAATGTTAGACGCGCACAAATTCAAAATTAGCGAATCACACGGGCAAAAATTAGGGAACACGGGGGTGTCCCCTGGCCGTGTGTCCCAAAATCTATAAATACCCTTCACTATTCATCATCTCCCTCACTCAAAATCCCTAACCCTAGCCGCTGCAGATTCACATAGCCTCCTGCCACACTTGTGCGCCGCCTTCAACCACATTTTTGACGCCTAAGCTCCTCCCTCTTGCGTTTGTTTACTCTTTTATCTCAATCTTCTTCAATTATTTTGCTTCTTTCATGATTTCTATGCTTCATTTGAATATTTTACGTGCACATTCATAGTTAGAATAGTAGATAAATTTATATTTTTAAGTTTTGTTTTGGTAAATTCTTTTTTTTTTCTTAGTCAGTATATTAGGCTACATTCATTCATTGTTTCTATGAGTTTCATGCTATTAACCCCACACAAATTCATTCTTTAGATATCTCCATTACTTATTCTCACAGGGTTATTGCCACATTTATTTTCGTTGTTATAGTATAGGTTAATATGTAAGCCCCATGAAAAGTATTCACATTCCACTTCAATTTCCATTACAGGTATATTATTTCTACCTCACGTGGCAAGAAAACTGCTGTCCCCGCTTTGAAAAAACGGAAAGGGGCGTCATCTTCGGGACCTACCGCAGAAATTCGCCACCCATTTCTCCAATTTCCACCAGGCAATCAGGAGGAACTATTTCAGATTCTACGGGCTCGACCCTCCTCACCACCGATCCTTGGGAATTTTTCTTCGAGATTGTCGAGCTGACGTATCTCGAGCTCACGATGGAATTTTTCTCAACATTTCATCTTCAGACCGTGATGACCCGTTTTGATGATCCGGGAACGGTCCAATTTCGCCTCGGTAGTTTAGTCTGCCAGTTGAGCGTCCCAGAGTTCGATACCGTACTGGGCCTTTACACGGAAGAGTTCATGGAGGAGAATGAGCTCCACACTCTCAATCGCCACATCCATCATTCTCCCTCACGGTGCTAGAACGCCCTCGCCCCTGGCTCTGCCTCCTACAATCCTAGCCACTCCAAGGCATCGGCTCTCCCTCTATCTTTGAGGTACCTACACGCCATTTTAGCTCACACGTTAACAGGAAAGCGACAGAGCACTGGCATCGTCAACACTCACGACGCCTACTTTCTATGGTGTATGTCACACGGGCACGTCTTCGACCTTGCCTATTTCATTGCCGTCACCATTCAACATCAGACGGAGCGGCATAGGAAGGGGGTTATCTCCATTGGGCCTTATGTGACGTGGTTGGCTCGGCACTTTGAGCTCCTCAACACAGCATCCCAATCATCCTCCTTCACTCTCATGGGCCAGATGTCCCCACAGGGCATCTCGAGTACGCTTAGTATGAGGATGATCGAGAAGCGCTGAGGAACCCACCCTCCTCATATCGCCTAGCCCAATCCATCGAGGAGGAGTATCTCGAGGACATTACTGATGATGTCCCTCCACGTAATGAGGACCCACCGTCTCAGCCACCACTACCCTCTTGTCCGACGGCTTCATACGCTGACATCTCTGAGCGCCTTACCCAATTCGAGCAATAGTGTTTTCAGCGCTTCAATAACATTGATGCTACTCTACAGCAGATTTGTCAGCACTTCCACATCTCATCGCCACCCCCACCTCGCGAACCATCTAGTGATGAAGATGTTTAAAAAAAATTTTATTTATTATTGTATGTTTTTACTTTTATTTTATTTTAGGACTACTTTTTATTTTTCTTTCACGTTATCTTTAGTAGGTTTTATAATTATTATTTTACAATTTTTAATTTCGGCTAATTCATTATTAGTACTTAGTCTCCCTTATATATTTCCTAAAAGAGTTATTGATTCTATGACAGCTATAAAGAGCTCCAAAGCTCACTATTACTCAGGAACTTGAAACTCCACTAGGAAAGGTTCTCCACGACTACCATGTCCTGCTCGACCACGACCATAGCCAACTTGAGATATAATATTCTTTTAGCGCAGCATTTTTGGAACCCAGCCTCTACCACCACCGGAGTATCCTCCTCCACTTTCACGCCAATTATTCTCCAAAACACCAATTCAAGGAGTTCATTCATTATTCAGGAAGTTTCACTTCTCTCCCTATCTTATGATTCTAAATCTATCTTTTTCAATATATCTACCTTTGTACATTGAGGGCAATGTACATCTTAAGTGTGGAAGGGTCTTTTATATCACCATTAGAAATACTCGAATTTTGTCTTATTCTCATGTGATCTTCTCATACCATGATTAGAATGGTTTTGATTAATTTATGATTTTTATTGATATGTCTTGAATTAAAACATAGGCATTTATGCATTGATTGTTTAAACTTTAAGACATTAGGGAATCAAGCATGATAAGTTGATTTTTGAAGAATTAAAAACTTTTAGGTTGTTTCCCCAAGTTTAGGTATTAGTTTGAGTTGGAATCCACAAGTTTAAACATCAAAAAGCCAAAATTTTTGTGAGATCTTGAGCTTTTAGAGCATCTATTATTTCTTCCATGCTCACTTTCATTATGAGTGCGTCAGTATTGAATTGTTATTCTAGAACTTTCTTGATTATGCATGTTAAGACCACACCATTTGATTTGATATGTCAAAATGATAAAGGCACTTAGGTTTAACCCACTCACTCCATAAAAGCCTACCTTCACAATTAACCCTTAGTGAACCCCCCTTGAGCCTAACAACTCATTCATTAATTTACCCTCAATATTAACCCATAACTCACTATTTTTGAAATCCCCTAAATTAATTTTATCCCTATTTTTGTCGAGATTTGAGTTGGAATAGTTCCTTAGCTATGTTTTATTCTATTTTGTAATTTGACTTGTTCTTAAAAAAAATAAATAATAAAATAATACATGTATACATATTAGTAGTAGTGATCTTCTGAGCTAAAGAAGTTAAATTCCATATTCTGAGAAAAAGCTCTGTTATACGCAATTGATGTTTAATTACTTTTTCTAGTTAGGCAGTTTTTCAATTCAATCTCGATTCTAACCTTTTCTTTCAGCTTGTGATGACACCCCCTAACCAAAGCCACATTACAACCCTTTAAAGACCTTTTGATTGATATTCATTTCAATATATAGTGGTGGAGATTTGATTTTCGTGGAAGCCTATGGTAATGACTTTTCATTATTGACTATTGAGTGCTTCATGTATTGTCCTTAAACACCTTGAGTGATTTGAGTGAATCTTTAGTGAGGATGTGAAACTCTGTGATATTTTGAGTCGAAGGTAATTACTTAGATGAGGGGAGACACCTATGCTTTTATGATAAACTTGGAATGTTTTGGAACTTTGATGTTCTTTCAGTCAAATTCTCAATGTATGATTACCTATGGATTATTTTGAGATATTATCGATAGAAATTATAAGTTGAGAAGAATTTATTTTGATTATGAGTTGAGGATTTTGCTTGAGGACTAGCAAATGCTTAAGTGTGGGGGTATTTGATAAACCATAATTTATACATATTTGTATCCCATACTTAGCACATTTTATGGATTATTTTTCCCTAAAATTGGTGCATTCGATGCTCCTAATGCCTTAATTTCATGTTTTATACTTAGGTGAGCATCGGAGAATAAAAAGAGCAAGAAATGGGCCGAGAATGGAAAAAATAGAACCACATGGGAAAACAACACGGCCTGGACTTCCTCACACGGGCATGTCACACGAGCGTGTCTCTTTAGCAAGGTCAAAGCACGATTTACACGGGTAGATCATACGCCTATGCCCATTTAACACCTTGACCACGGCTTAAGCAATCGCACACGGGCGTGTCACACGGGCGTGTCCCTGCCGAGCCCAAGTTTAGTCTAATTCGAAAAAGGCCAATTTTGAGGGCTTTTAGGCATTCCAAAGCCTATTTAAACATCGGAAGAGGCACTTAGACGGGCGGACCCACAGGAGGAAGCAAGGAATTGTTCAAGGAAAGCCGATCGATCTATCTCAGAAGCTAGATTCACCATCAATACTGAAGATCTTCAATTTCCCTCAAGAGTTTTGGGTTTTCTTACGTTTTGTTGTTTTTATTCTTTTGAGATGTTTTCTTTCATTAGTATGAACTAAAACCCCTAAATACCTAAGGGGAATGAAACCTAAGACGGATCTTGTTATTATGATCTGAATTGTATGATAAATATTTGACTTGTTATTAATTATGTGTTCTTAATTCTTGTTTTGATATTCCAGGATACTGATTCAAGTTAAGCTCTTATCAGAGGAGGAATATACCCTGACTAAGAGTAAATTTGTCATAATTAAGCGGTGTTGGTTGCGCACCTAGAGATAGGGTGACAAGATTTTGCTGGATTAGGGTGAACCCTAATAAGGGGATCCATAGACCGAGTTAATGCAACCCTAGGGCATTAATTAGAAAGAGATTTCAATTATTCAAACCAGGGTTAGCGTTGTTAGTCTCGAGAGAGATAATAATATAACTTAGGGATCTTTACGGAACAAGTTGAATGAATAAATAGTTCGATTCAGAGTTAAATAACAAGAGAAGTCTAGGTGGATTTTTCCTTAGGTATTGTCTTAATCAATCGAGTTTTCCATAAAGTATTTTCCCCAAATTTCTTTTCTGTGATTTCTTAGTTTAATTAATTAGTTAGATAAACAAAACCCTTTTATTTTTTAGGCTAGATAAAAAAAAGAAAGTTAATACTAGTACTTTTAGTTCCTTTGGGTTCGATAATCCAGTCTTGCTAAAGCTATACTACTGTTCGATAGGTACACTTGCCTTCATCGTGATAATAGTTAGTTTCAAGAACGATTCATTATAAATATTTAAAACCTGTCACGAATATCACGTATCACTTACACGAAGTCACATCTCGGTAACCTAATGTCATGACATTTGTATCTTATACTATTCTTAAGGTTCGTACGGGCTTTCGGATGTCATAACTTTGTCGATTCTTGCTCGTATTAAATCATTTGATATTTATAACAATTCAATGATAATAAACAAGTATTTCTAACAAAATTTGAATACGTTTATTAGCATACAAACTTACCTGGCTAAGTTGTAGAAATACCAAAGTTTAGGGGTATTTTGGTAATTTTCCCATTTTTCTTGATTTTCCACCCAATCTTGATCTAAATTAATAATTTCATTCAATACAGTAATTTAAACAGTAAAGCACTTCATTTCATGCAATTTGGTCATTTTGACATTTTTACAAAATTGCCCCTAAGATTTTACTTTTATTTAATTTAGTCCCTGAGCTCAAAACATGCAAATTAACCATTTTTAACCATAATTAAGCTTAGCCAAATGTTCATGATACCAAAAAATCCCATAAATCACTTTATGGAAAAATTAAATTTTTGCCCCTAATATTTCAACTTGTTTACAATTTAGTCCCTATATCATAAAAATGCAAATTCATGAAATTGAGTACAATCCTACTATAGCTAAATATCACCAATTTCCTAGCAGCCCACACATTTCATTTATTCATAGCAGCCCACACATTTCATTTATTCACATTTTTACCATACAATTTATCATATTTCACAATTTAGTCCAAAATTGACATTTTTACTAAAATTCACTTAACAAAACTCATTAATCTGACATCAAAGATTTATTTTCTATCATTAAACATCAATATACTCAAACATTCAATAATGGAATCACCCAAATACTTTAACAATTTTGAAATCGGAGATACGGGCTAGCTAGATTACGAAGCAACGATCTCAAATACGTAAAAATTATCAAAAACTGGGACGAAACGGACTTACATGCATGAAGATGAATGGCCGAACCTTAAAAGAACAACCATGGCTTTCTTTTCTTTCATATTCGGCTGAAAGAGATGAACTTTTCATGCATTTTCATGTTTTATTTATTTAATTAACCTTTAATAACCTATTTACAATTTTACCCTTAATGTAAAACTACTAAAATATTTCATGCATGACCAAACATGACCACTCACTATTAAAATGGTTTAATTACCATTTTAGGACCTTCACTTTAAAAACCAAAGCCAAATAACACATTTTTCTAATAGCATGCAACTTTTGCATTTTACGCGATTTAGTCCTTTTTGCTTAATTAACTATCGAAACGATAAAATTTTTCAACGAAACTTTAATACCATCTTATTGCCACTCTGTAAATATTTATAAAAATATTTACGACTCGATTTATAGAAACGAGGTCCCGATACCTCATTTTCTAAATGCACTTGACCTTAAGATCATACCACTTGAACTTAATAAATCGCTTATAAAACAAAAATCACAATATCAAAAACATTTTTAAAATCATAATTAACTCGTGAATATTAAATATAATATTTACAAACCTACTCGTCGAATTTGGTGGCACCAAAATCACTATTCTGATTAACCCTAAAAATGGGTTGTTACAACTCTCCCCCTCTTAGGGATTTTCGTCCCCGAAAATCTTATCAGTGAATAGATTAATGATTTTCTTTCACTAGCCTCATCAATTTCTCACACAGCCTCAGATTTCTCGACTTTTTAATTTCATGAGCTAAGATTCTGATCTGTTCTTTGTTATACATCCTAACAAGCTGAATTTCTACTTCTCTAAGAAATACTATAGATAAAAGGATCTTATCTGTATCATCACATCATATAATTAAGAAACACATTTACGGGTCTTCTCCAGTTCTGACAATAATCTCATCCGTCAGATGAATCGTGAACTCAACTTTTCTTTATAGCTAAATCATGAAATTCTATTCCCACTATAATACTTTCACAAATACTCAGGTTTCTAACTAAAATTCAATGCTTTTACGTATCATGCCCGCATATGTTTTCTGCCAATCTGAAACTGTTTTTAGATTGTCACGAAATACTTTCATTTCCCTTCATTCTTTCTAATCACATCTACCCTGGAATTCTTTTTATCAAAATTGAATTCAATACAGCGAAGTTCAGTAATTGCAATCATACCATACTCATACAATGCTATTTTAATATTCATCTCATAACTATTAGTATACGCAACCTAACCAACAATAAATGTCTTTCTCAATTGCTTTCAAGTTCTACAACACAATAGCAAAATATATTTTTAGACTTCTCGTATTAACTATCACATTAAGGATAGTAAACAGTGTTACAAAGCAATTCCATACCCAAAGCTCACAATTGTTGTAAAATTTCTAGATTCCTCGGTACACAAACTCTATCCCGACACAACGAATGATTGTCGGTTCTAATCTGAAATTCTGAATTGGAAATCAATTTACGTTGTACCCCTTTTTAACTTGTAATTCACTAACACACCTCTTAGCCTCACAAATTTGCTGACTAAATATCAATTTAGTTTCTAGGTCAGCCAATAACTACTCATCATCTATTAAGATTAATCGCATAACTATCGATCGTAAAACACACAAAGATTTCTCACTCAGAACATCCAAGACTATAACCGTTTTCCCAGAGTGATAATCAATCACTGACTCATAACCTTTCAATAATTCAAACCATCTTTAATTCTTGTGTCGAATAACTCTTTACCCGATGCAGGCTAAACCAGAATTGATGCTTCAATTAACAATGTCTTCAACTTTTTACCACTTTATTAATAAATATTATATCATTTGGACTTCTCAATCGCGATAACTTTCTCAATTAGAACCATTCCAATAGATATAATTCTGTATCACATCTTCTAGAATATGAATTCGTCATTTAGACTATCCATCTATTTACCCGTGAACTTACAAGACTTATTTTCCAGATTCAGGGATAAATTAAACACATATTCTCAATTAACCCTTCAAGCAAATAATCCAATCAAGCTAAACAACTGAATCGATTTTGGCTATTGATCAATAATTTTTGAAGAAAACCTTTCTTCTTGCTATCAGGATAACTCAAATATACATTTTATTCCAATTTCTTCAAGATACTAATCAAAGATCTTTAAAAACAGCATAATTCAAATGTGACATAACATCTCGCTTTCAACCCATGGACATTTATCAAGATTATCTGGGAATAATAACCGATACACAAATTTGACTTGATCTTTCACCATTTACACTTTTGCCGATGTCAACCCTCTTTGAAGAAACTAGAAAGGATTATATAATAAAGCTATCACATCCATTAATCATCGAAGCGTTGAACTATACTGAAGCCACTTCTATCATATAGAAATCATAATGCCATATAAGACCAATGTCTGAACCATAAAAATAAATAAAATCCCCAACTATTAATACTTCATTTGGAACCCAAAAGAAAATAGAAAATGGTTCCCTCAGCAAATAATGCAGAAACACAACCTCTATAAATCTGATAAGTATACCACTGTACTCCCAAGATCAAACCAGAAATTTTAGATCATATTAGATGTGGTCATCTCTGTTAAAAGAATATCCCTTTCAGACAATCACATGGAATCATAAGAAAATCGAGATAGTGTAATCGCAAATATAATAATACTATACTGAGCTTTTTAAGAAAGCACCCATATCAGATGGTAAATATCTCGATGATGTCTCAGAGGAAATCCAAAAGTAAAGCATTACTCATATGCGCTAGAATCCACGATAACAGAAGCAATATAATCTTCATGTACATTCAACAAAACAATAACCAATAGAAACAGAATACCAACATCATACAAATTTTACATTCGACCTTCTATCGACATAATCTAATAAAATACCAAAGAAAAATACAATAATACTGATCATAACTCGCACTGCCCAACAATGCTTTAGTATATCAGTATTTAAATAACATTCTCATACGATAAAAAAAATTCATCACAAAATATACAGTTACACATACCTCTGAGGATAAATGTACACATAGAATGCCTAGAAGAAAGCATAGTAACTGCCCGACTATAACCACTGCACTCAACTATCATTTCAATTTAAACATTATTCCACTGTCTAATTTTGTCATCACTAATTTCACATTATCCAATTACTAATAGAAATCAATTCAGAAGAACTTCCAGTTAATATGTTCTTTAGACATCATACCTAAATACTTTCATCTCTTCAAATTCAACTTCTTCTTTAATAGTGAATTGGCATATTACGAATGGCCTTAAACACGATTCAATATCTTTTCTGTTACTACCTTCACTTGCGGACTCATTCTCTTATCTGATCATAGTACTAATCCTTCAAGCACGAAACTTTGTAATTCCACACTTGTAAGCTTATTTAATCCATATAATACGAATTTCATTACAATACTTTACCGATGAGGGGTGAGGGTTGTAAAGCCAAAAAAATTTTAACTCTCACGTAAACATACATATCACACCTACTATTTTGAATGACCAGTTCATTACTAATTCTGTAACACCCTTCGCCCGTATCCCTCACCGGAACAGGGTTCGAGGTGCTACCAGATTTAAACTCAACCATTTATATAAAACCAGGCCGTAAAAAAATTTTTGATCAATTTTAAACTTTTCATACATGCGTATATTATCCTTTAATCGGGCTTACAAGGCCCCAAAACATTCATGAGGCATTATTAAATATTTACCAATATCTTAGTCTTATATCATTTACTTACTCAACAATGAATCACAATTTAAATTCTAAATATACATGCTATAAACCACATCAGAGGAGATAATAACGTACAAGCATATGAATAATCAAACTACCTTAATTACAAGCCAAAGTCTTTGGCTTAATCATAATATTACATACTCATCTTTACAACCCTATACATGCCATAGACTCGAAACACTAAGATTTACTGACGCCGATAGCGTAGACTCGACAATGTGATAATATCTCTGACGGCCTCTAACCCGAGCTATCCTGGCAACCCTAGGGAATATGGGAAAGAAAAGGGGAGTAAGCTTTACGCTTAGTAAGTTCATAAGAAAACAATAAGCAACTCATTAACAAGTTTTATCAATGTTTACAACATAATTACAAATTCACTACAAGTTGACTTCCTGAGAAATAGTCACTAAATTATTTATAACTTGAGCTACTAAACTCCAAATCAATTGCCGTTAATTTTCCCTGAAAATAGACTCATATATATTCTATCCATAAAATTTTAAGAATTTTTGGTTTGGCCAATCAATACCAGGTTTTTCTTAAAGTTTCCCCTGCTTTACTGTTTGACTAATCTGACCACTCTTCACTACGAATCAAATTTCTCATTGTACAAAATTCAAAACATGTTCTAGTTGATTTCATTTGAAACTAGACTCATTAAGGAGTCTAAAAATATAAATTTTATCTTATAAAATTTTTTAACAAATTATAATGATTTTCTAAAAATAGAACAGGGGACCCCGAAGTCATTTGACTCTGTCTCACGCCACTTCAAATATCTCATTATTAGCAATTCTTTTGCTTACACGGTTTCTTTTATAAGAAACTAGACTCATTAAGCTTTAATTACATAATTTATTCAGCTTCTAACTCAACTCCCACAAGTTATGGTGATTTTCCAAAATCACGTTACTGCCGCTTTCCCAAGTAGATTTATTACAAATTTACTCTTTCACACATTCTTTTAATTCATATTATTTAAACATGTATATCACCAATCAATTTCATCACATATCTATAATTTCACTTAAGCACAATCTCAATACAATACATCATGCTCAATGATTTGCACACAACCACTCAAATTAGCAATTATAAGATGGTTCCACATATAGCCCACCCTTATCGATAATTTTCGATGGTTTTACCCTTAGTCACATATATGACATAGGCATTTAAATACTTCAATGTCAACTTTAACTCAACCAAATTTAACCATTGTACCGTTTCATAATCACAGTTACTTTCGTCATTCATATCTAAATGGTATTTCACATAATTCATATAACCTTTCACCATGACCGAATACACACATACCCATATGACATCTTCACCTATGCTTCTCATTTCACATTGATGATTCAATTCCAATCGATCTAACATGTATAAGTATAAATCACATACCTGGCCAACTTAATGTATTGAACGAATTCAATTGTCGATTTAACAAAAGGTCTCATAGTCTTAGACTTTTATCAAATCACCGACATTTAGCCTACTAGGTTTTAAATCCGAATTCATCACCAGCACGAAGCCTGCTAGACTTTAAGTTTGAACTCATTCACCGGCATTTCGCCTGCTAGGCTTGAAGCCCGATATCATTTCACCGGCATTATAGCCTGCTAGGCCCGAAGCCCGATAATATTATTCACCAGCTTAAAGCTTGCTAGGCCGAGGCTCGAATATCACATTTTGATTTTTATCCTTTCAACCACATAGGGTTTAATTTCCACATTGGAACACATATCTTAGTACATCATTTTATAGTATCAAAGTCGACTAGTTATGCTAGTCACATACGGCTCATAACTTTAATTTAATATTCATTCAACACAAAGAACATATGTATATATATATACAATCAAACATCTTCTTAATTATGATTATTCAACTCTTAAGCATATAACATGATCAAACACAAACACTTAAGAACTTACCTTAAATGTCATTGGACAACTACGAATCGACTATTCCATTTGTTTTGCTTTTCCCTTTTCCGAGTTAAGTTCCTTTTGCTCTTGAGCTAGGTAAAATAAATTGGTTTGTTTAATTACTTAACTAATTTATTTAGATTCAAACATTAACAATTTTTCTTAATAAGAAACATACGACAACTCATTAACAACCATTCATTCACATCCTTATTCTTGATTACAATTGGCCATTATAACATATAAAAATGCATATTAACCACTTTGACCGATTGTCCATTAACCACTAATTCATATACATAAATTTTACAACTCAACTCATCCTTCTCCACATTATTTACCTTAATTCACATTCGGAAATCATAGAACACATACTAACGATTTAACATTACAATTTAAATTTTCACACACCAATAAACACATTCGGCAAAACTTCATTTCAATTTACTTTACTAAATTATTTCTTGGCACCTTTATCACATTTTCAAAATCGGCATAACCATGTTACCAATCTAATACATCAAAATTTACTTATCCAAGACTACATTCAGCATATATATATTCACATAAACACAATAGCTGATTGTTATTTATCATCTATTTCAACTTTCAATAACCTCAAATTATAAACAATATTCAATTCCCTAATTAAGATATTAATTGACAACTTCACAAACAAAGATTAACAAGCTTAGGGCTCATCTAATAGCCATTTATAATTTAAAACTTCAAACATTCGAAATCTAACATTTCACTCACACGGCCGAATACATGCTTTGCCCCAACTAAGGAAATTTATACACTCACAACTCCATCAATTCATTTTCCACTTAATTACATCAATTCAAAGCTCAATTTAATAAGAACATGCTTAATTTAAATAAAAAAACAAATTTCCTTTCCCAAAAGTATATATATATAACAACTTCAACTTCATACCTCTCAACAACGAATTCAACTTAACCATTCATTAACATTACACTCATTCAGCCATTATATAAGCAAATTTAACATCTAAACAACCCCTTCCAAAAGCTATCAAATAATCACAATTTAACAAATTGCTGAATGCACATATGTTCAATAATTCATGAATTTAAACCATGGGTTAACTATACAATGCACTTATTAGTTTAATTTCATAAACAATTACATAAAAATCACATTAACATACCTTTGATTTATGAAATAACCATGGCCGAATGCCTTGGCTTCTTCTTCTATTTTTCTTTCACTAGTTACGGCAATTGGGAAAAGAAAGATGAACAGACCTTGTTTTTATCACTCTTTTCTTATTTTAATTATTCTTTATTTCATAATATAAAGACATTAACTATTATAATACTAAAATAAAATGCATATATTATCTATCAACCATCATTATGGCCGGCCACTAAATTAAAAGTGGTCCATTCGACATGCAAGTCCCCCATGTCAATAATTCATGCATTAATTGGCCACTTTAAAATTCACCTATCACATTTTCAAGTCTTATCACATGAGTCCTTTCTTATAAATTAACACCTAATTGATAAAATCAAGGCACAAAATATTCACATACACAAATTCCACATACAATAAGCACAGACTATAAGGGTTCTGAAGCCACTTTCCGACTAGGGTCAAATTAGGGCTGTCACAACTCTTCCCCCTTATGAATTTTCGTCCCTGAAAATCTTACCAGCGAATAAATTAGGGTATCATTCTTTCATTAGAACACAATTCAAACTATTCATTAACATATGGTTGAAGATCATAAACTCATTATTCAACTCAATCTGAACCAGAACTGACATTTCGGTTGATAATATCTTCGTGCAAAAAGAAGCTTCAACAATCGAACTAACTTTAACTTTTCTCATAGAATTGCTCTGATAGATATAATTTTTGTACCAAATCTTCACGAATACAGATTCTTCTTCTAGACTATCCCTCAAATCACATCTTTCTTCTTGTTAGAAAGATAACCTCCGAAATATCACTATACAGATTTAATCTTGATCTTCTATCATTTTCACTTTTAATGATGTCGAATCTTTCACAATAACTAGGAAAAAGTTTATAATAAAACTGTCTCATATAATAATCATCGAAACTCTAAATTATACTGAAGTCACCTTAACCAGATAGACATCTTTGGGCCTTAATAGGAAAAATGTCTAAACTCTATAATAAATATTATCCCAATTGTTAATGAAACATTTGAACACAGAAGAGAATCAAATATGGTTTAAACAGCAACCAATGCAGAATCACAACTTCTATAACTTTGATGACGGTACCACTATACTCTCACATTTCAAGCCAGAAATTATAATTATAATAAATATAATCAACTCGGTCAAATAAATATTTCTTACAGATAATCACATGAAATCATAAGAAACTGATATAGCAAAATTTCAATGTCTGAAGTTACACAGAATATCAATAAATTAACACCCATATAGAATGATATCAATTCCGATGATATCCCAGAAAATGTCCAAAAACAACAATGTCACTCATAATTACTGAAATCCATAGTAACAGAGACAATATACTCTTCACAAATATTCAACTGAACAATAATCAGTAGAAATAGAGTATTAGCATCATACAGATTTTTCTGTTGATTTTCATATTCACATATGGGAATAAATACCAAAGAAAGACATAGCAATGTCGAACATAACCCAAACAAACCAACGATGCTTTCGTTTATTAGTATGCTGAACTAATGTTCTCATATGACAAAAATTCCTTCTAAAATTAAGCCGTCACATATACTTCTGAAGATAAATGTACACATAGAATGCCCCGAAAAAGTCATACTAACTGCCCGACTATAACTACTGCACTCAGCCATCAATATAATTCAATCATGACTCAACCGTCTAATTCTGTTTTCACTAATCCCATACTATTACACTATTGTACTCTTTAATTTCACTTTTGCAAACTCATGCAATGTATGTAACACCCCAAACCTAGCCCAGACGTTATGGCCGAATTCGACGTGCCACTTTGAAGTTAAAAATCCACATTTCGTTTTAGTGTTTTAAATATCTGACTTTTGTTGAGCTAACAAAGTGAATGGAAGCTGTGCACCAGGTAGGTATCCGAAATAGAGGAGGTGAGCCATGAAGGCTGCTTAAGTACCAAGCTCTTCGATTGGATCCAATCCTAGACATGCCCACAACCATTGCCATACTTTGATAATCGAGTTGAAAATTCATTTGGGTAGATATCCTTGATAAACCGATTAATTGTGTTGTTACGTTATTTTGAAAACGAGTATCATTTTGAAAACGCGCCCTAAGTCTAGCCCATTTTAATTATTATCAGCAAAAATTTAGAGTTATTGAAAATAAAATAATCCCAGAAAGAAAATAAAGTTAAAACGGCCTTATTACAACCCAAAAATAAATAGTAAATAAGATAAACTAAAGGAAACCAGTCACTTATTTCAAAAGCCCAAAAGGGATCACCGTGGCCACTCTGAATCCCCTCCGGCTCCAAGTCCCCACCCCACCATCAAGGCTCACCTGCAAGGTTAAGGAAGGGCTGAGCTTGGAAACTCAGCGTGCAACAAGCCCCTTTCAGAGCCTAAAACAATATCAGCCTGCTGGGCCTAAGCTCAAAATCAGTCTCAACATATATAGGGCTGAAGCCTTTCATTAAACGATTACTAGGCCGAAGCCTTTTCGTAATTCATATCACTAGGTCGAAGCCTTTACTGTAAACGGTATGGCCTATAGGCCCATTTCATTATCATATGTAACATCAAAGAATGCATGCAAGCCCATTTGGGGAGACTACTCAACCCACCATCCGCTACTCTCCACCTATACCAACCAACACACCATGTGGGGAATGATTCGACCCACCCAACCAACACACCACTGGCAGCATAGCTGCTTCATCAAATAATTGGAGGCCTAGCCTCTTTAAATAACTGGGGCAAAGCCCTTTTCGGTAAACTGGGGCAAAGCCCTTTTCACTTTCTCCATTCATAAAAAACCCAACCCATGCATATATGAGTACATCATGCGCATATCATACATATCATGTGCATATCATGTCAAATCATGTATATCAAAATCTCATGCATGAAATTCATAATTAAACCCTAGGGGTATAACGGTCATTTTTACCTAGGGGCAAAATAGTCATTTTCCATATTATAAGGGTAATTTCATAATTTTACCAAAATATCAGGGTTTCCATGTTCATTAGCAATTATCAATAACTCCAAGTGTTTAAACAATGATTTTAACGCACTTTATCAAATTCTGGCTTTTTGGGCCCAAAACCCCTAATGGGCTCTATATAGCCGATTTAGTCATCTAGGCCCATTTAGCCTATATTTCATAGCGATATTAACAGACTTAACGTGAAATTTAATAGGATTTCATTTTTTACCAACTTTACCCAAATGGGCCCGGAAGCCCATTGGGCCCGATTTCAGCCCCTCGAGGCCCAACTTACCATCGTGCACCAAACCGTGCCCTTACTTGTTCTAACGATCCCGATCATCGAACATAGAGAATCTAACTAACCTATGAGCGTTTGCATGCTCACGAGTCCTCGAAATGCAAGAATTTCGGCATTTCAGCTTTTCGGCGAATATCGAGTTAAGCTACAAAAGAAGGTTCGTTACACACCTGATTTGCGATATTCCTTCACAAGATTTCCTACGCGATTTCTCCTATAATCAACCGCTTATAGGTTAGATCATGATAACATTTAAACCAAATCGAAAACTATCTATTATCATCTCTTACATATTCGGCCACCATCCACAATGGCCCTAGGGTTCATACCTTTGCCGAAATTGATGACTAGATCTAGATTTAGTCACTCCGATGATCCAAGCTTATCCGAATCAATACCCCATGCCTTGCTACTCCTCCAACGTATCTACTCCACTATATAAACCATAAAAATCAATTGCAAAAAACCCAATAAGGCCTACATCACAAATCGGCAACCACCCCAACTATAGGGGTTTCGGCTTTTGTCAACAGTTACTACTGAATCGACTTAGAGTACGAACACTTACCACAGTCTCCCTCCTTGAACCGTTTAACGCCTAGAAGATAAAGGGATTGGCCACCAAAACGTGAAGGGAAAAAGAAGGTTGCTGGTCAATAAAGAATCGGCACCACCAAGCTTCATAGGTTCGGCTTTTGCAGCTTTTCGGCAGATGTGGAGGTAAGAAAAGAAGAGTAGATCAACGGAAGGGAGTAGTGGGCTAGTTTTGGAAAAAGAAAAGAAAGGAAGGAATGATGAATGGAAGGGTGGTAGGTTCGGCTAGAGAAGAAGAAAGAAAAAGAAAAGACTAATCCTCAACAAGAAAATAGCACATCCTAAGTCCCTAATGCCGAAAATACTAACCTAATACCCCTCTGCCGAAATCCCCTCTCTAATCCCCTCTATTTAGCTAACTCTATCTCCCTCTCAAATCCCTAAAATCTCTCCCCTTATCACTCCTTAATCCAGGCGTTTGACTGATTCAAACTCTCTCCCACAGAGTTCCATTCGGCTACAACTCCTGCATGCTCAAAGCATAAAAATAACATCACTTTTCACATCACAGGGGATCGAACCTAGGTTTCCCCCAACCACTTACACGCCGCCTCTTTAGTTCCTTAGTGGCGTCACTTAGCCACTTTACCAGAGGCTCTTTTGTGATACTTTTTACCCACAATTTCTAATAAGGCCACCTATCCAAAGCCCCTAACTTCTTAAGTTCAAAATTCAAAAATTCTACCGGATTTTGGCCATCACATGGGCCTTCCATAAGCCCATTTACACATTCCAATTATGAATTTCACAACCAAATATCAAATTTTAAAAAACTTTACCAAAATCTCGAGAATCACGAAAAACCCGAAAATCAGGATGTTACAACTCTACCCTCCTTAAAGAACTTTCGGCCTTGAAATTTTACCTGATCCAAATAGTTGAGGGTACTGCTGACGCATCGCCTCCTCGGTCTCCCAAGTAGCTTCTTCTTTGCCATGGTTTCTCCAAAGTACCTTCACTAATGGGACTGACTTCCTTCTCAGCACCTTGACGTCGTGATCAAGTATCTGCACAAGTTCTTCTTCGAAGGTCAAATCCGACTGTACTTTGATTTCTGCAACTGGCACGATATGAGTTGGGTCAGAATGATATCGCCTTAGCATGGACACATGAAAAACATCGTGAATACGATCCAGCTCTAGAGGTAACTCTAGTTGATAAGCCACCAGCCCTATCCGCTTAATAACTCGATAAGGCCCAATGAACCATGGACTCAACTTACCCTTCTTACCAAACCTCAATATCTTCTTCCAAGGCGAAACTTTCAAAAAGACCATGTCCCCTACAGCATATTCAATATCCTTACGATTCAGATCCGCATAAGACTTTTGTCGATCCGCTGCTTCTTTTAACCAATTCCTGATACCTTAACCTTGTTTTCAGTATCTGCTACCAACTCTGGTCCAAGTACTTGCCTTTTCCCCAACTCTGCCCAACAAGTAGGCGAACGACACCTTCGCCCATATAGTGCCTCATAATGAGCCATCTGAATACTTGCTTGGTAACTGTTGTTATACGCGAACTCCGCTAATGGCAAGTAATCCTCCCAACTGCCCTTAAAGTCGATAACACTACCCCTCAACATATCTTCTAGAATCTAAATGACCCTCTCTGACTGCCCATCCGACTGAGGGTGAAAAGCCGTACTAAAATCCAATCGCATTCCCAATGCCTCGTGCAACTTCTGCCAAAATCGAGATGTAAACCTTGGGTCTCGGTCAGAAATTATCGATACTGGCACCCCATGCAACCGTACTATCTCCGCCATATACAACTTGGCCAACTTCTGAAGTGAGTAATCGGTTCGGACCGGTATGAAATGGGCAAATTTTTTCAACCTATCCACAATCACCCAAACTGAGTCCTTCTTGGAAGGTGTCAATGGCAAACCACTTACAAAATCCATAGTTACCCTTTCCCACTTCCAAAGTGGTATCTTTACTGGCTGTAACAATCCTGAAGGCAGTTGATGCTCGGCCTTTACTTGTTGACACGTCAAACATTTCCCCACAAATTCGGTCACTTCTCACTTAAGCCCAGGCCACCAATATAGCTCTCGCAAGTCTCGATACAACTTACTCTCTCCTAGATGCATAGCACATGGTCCACTATGTGCCTCCTTTAAAATCATCAACCTCAAATCAGAGTCCTTCGGCACACAAATTCTTCCTCGAAAATAAAGAATCACATCACTATTCAACCCAAAATCTGGATTTTCCCCCTTCTCAACTTGCTGAAACCGAGAAACCAACGACTCATCCACCAACTGCTGCTTCTTAATCTGCTCCACCCAAGTCGGTCTCACTTGCAACTCTGCCAATAAGCTTCCATCATCATACAAACTTAAACGACCAAACATTGCCTTCAATTCTGCCACAGTCCTTTGACTTAACGCATCAGCCACGACATTTGCCTTACCTGGATGGTGCTCAATCGAACAGTCATAGTCCTTTAACAACTCTATCCACCTTCGCTGTCTAAGATTCAGCTCCTTTTGAGTCAGCAAGTACTTAAGACTATTGTGATCCGTATAGATAATGCATCTCTCCCCATACAAGTAGTGCCTCCATATTTTAAGCGCAAAAATCACCACTGCCAACTCCAAGTCATGAGTGGGATAGTTCACCTCATGAGGCTTAAGCTGTCGTGACGCATAAGCGACCACTTTACCCTCTTGCATCAACACGCAACCCAAACCTACATGTGATACATCACTGTACACAGTGAAATCCTTACCAGACTCTGGCTGAATTAACACTGGCGCTTCTGTCAGAACCTTCTTTAACTTCTCAAAAGCCTCTTGCTGCTTCTTTGTCCAAACAAATGGTGCTCCCTTCCTTATAAGTTTAGTTAACGGTGTTGCCAACACAGAAAATCCTTCCATAAATCTTCGATAATAACCTGCCAACCCCAAAAAAACTTCAGATTTCTGTTACTGACCTCGGTGGCTTCCATTCCAGAATTGCCTCAATATTTCGAGGGTCTACCTTGATCTCCTCAGCAGACACAACATGCCCCAAGAAAGTGACTTCTTTCAGCCAAAACTCACACTTACTAAACTTCGCATAAAGTTGTTTTTCCCTTAGCACTTGTAGCACAATACGAAGATGCTCATCATGCTTCTCTTTCTTTTCCGAATACATGAAGATATCATCGATAAAAATGACTATGAATCAATCCAAGTACGACTGAAACACCCGATTCATTAAATACATGAATGCTGCCGGTGCATTAGTCAAACCAAAAGGCATAACCAGAAACTCGTAATGACCATATCGAGTCCTGAATGCCGTCTTATGAATATCCACTTCTTTGACTCTCAACTGATGATATCCTGACCGAAGGTCAATCTTAGTAAATACCAAAACTCCTTTCAGTTGGTCAAACAGATCGTCGATTGTGGGTAAAGGATACTTGTTCTTGATCGTCAGCTTGTCCAACTGCCGATAATCAATACACATTCGCATGGTCCCATCTTTCTTCTTTACGAACAACACTGGTGCGCCCCATGAAGAAATACTTAGTCTTATAAACCCTCTATCCAACAGTTCCTGAATCTGAGCTTTTAGTTCCACCAACTCCTTTGGTGCCATCCTATAAGGCGCAATGGACACTAGAGCTATTCCAGGTAACAAGTCGATTCCGAACTCGACTTCTCTGTTTGGAGGTAATCCAAGAAGTTCCTCCGGAAATACATCTTGAAATTCTTTAATGGTCCTAACCGATTCCACAGTTATCCCTCAGGTTCAGCTTGACTTACAAATGCCAAGAACGCCTCACAACCTTTCCGAATCAACTTCTCAGCCCTTAAAGCCGAAACAACATTGGACAAATAGTTTCTTAGCTCCCCTATGACCATTATCTCCTCATCCTTGGCAGTTCTTAACACCATTCTCTTAGCAGCACAATCCAATGTCACCCTATGCTTAGTTAGCCAGTCCATTCCCAAAATAAGATCAAAATCCCTAAATGGCAACTCCATCAAATCTCCTACAAATATCTTATCTTGTGTCTCCAAAGGCACCGCCCTAAAGAGTTTATCTACCTTAATCGAGTGTCCTAAAGGGCTTATCACCGATACCCCACTCACAGTCTCATCAGGAAGCACACCCAAAGCCCCAGATACATCACAAGCAACATACGAGTGAGTGGAACCCACATCAATCAAAGCAGTGTAAGGCGAGCTATGAATGAAGAACGTACCAGTTATAACATCAGGAGCGTCACCCTCCTCACGACGCCGTGCAGCATAAACCAACACCGACTGTCGAGCTTCAGCATTTCCAGCACCCCTGCCAGGTGCCCCATGTCCACGTCCATTACCATTGCCACCTCTACTTTGCCCACGGCCTCTCTATGGTGGTGGTCCTCCTCACTGTGGTTGGACACCTTCTTGCTCCGCAGCTAGATCCTGGGCTGCTCTCCGAGGACATTCTCTGAACTTATGCTCCTTTGACCCACATCGAAAATAAGCTCCAGTTCGTCTCCAGCACTTCCCCATATGTACTCTACCACAGTCTCTGCAAGCCTGCGGTCTAAAAGTATTCACCAGAACTGCTCGAACCGGTTCCTCCGTTCTAGCTCTTTTAGCATTCCTATTTGCAACACCTGGGGGCCTAGAATCCCTCCTAAATTTGGGTCGATCCTTCTCACGATTCTGTCATTCAGTCCGTTTCACTTCTTCGGCTATCTTAGCCTTCTCTACCAACGTAGTGAAATCGCGTCCCTCTGTGGAGCTATCAGCACCCTAAGCTCGTCACGGAGGCCATCCTCAAATCGAACACTACGCTCATATTCAGTCGCAACTATCCCGCTGGCGTATCGACTTAGCCTCAAGAATTTCGCCTCATACTCCGCAACAGTCTTATTACCCTGAGTCAGATTCAAAAATTCCTTTCGACAGGCATCCACATAACTAGCTCCAACATACCTCCCCTTAAAAGCAGTCTTGAACAATTCCCAGGTTACTCGTTCAATCGGGGTACTCTCCCTTACAATGATCCACCACCGATATGCCTCGTCTCATAGCAACGACACAACCCTCTTCAGCTTTTACTCCACAGAGCAATCTAAATCGTCCATAATCCACTCTGTTGCTTCTAGCCAATATTCAGCCACATTTGGGGCTGCTCCAGATACACCCTTAAAAACTTCTGCTCCATTAGCCCGGAGTCACTCCGAGATGGATCCCCTATTTACTGTCCCAGTGCTAGCTCCAGCAACTCTTTCTAAAACCCTTAACATGGCTTGGGACAAAGCATCGTCCCCCGCAGCCCGATCATATGACCCAGTCTCAGTTGCTTGTGGCACGAATGCCTCCTCAGCTGGCCTATTCCCTGAGGATGAAGATTTTGCTTGCACCCTTCCGCGACCACGTCTGCGGCCCCGTCCTCAAGTTCCTCTCGTACTCATATCGAATATTCTGATTACAAATTTTATGACATTAGTTTAATATTTCAATTGTTTAGTACAAGATGTGTTATGGAAATATAGCAGTTTAAGGATTGTTGTCGCAACGTCGTAGCCTAGCTACAGTCTCATTCCTACCGTTTTACAGTTCTACCTTATCTAAAGTATCTTAGTAGGATCGCAGTTCTTATCCACAACATCATACCAATATAACATAATGTAAAAGAAAGTATACTTACAGACTTGGTGCTGGGGATTCAGTGTGCCACCTTTTTCTTCCAAATCATTTAAAACAAAAAAAAATGTATTTGGTCACAAAAATAGAAATTTCCTAAAAATTGATTTAAAAATACCTTTGTTTTGAAATTCATGATTTAAGACGCATTTAGAAACCCACAGTCGAGTTGTTGCAACTTGGCACTCTGATACCACTAAATGTAACACCCCAAACCCGGCCCAGACGTTATGGCCATATTCAACGTGCCACTTTGAAGTTAAAAATACAAGTTTCATTTAAGTGTTTTAAATATCCGACTTTTGTTGAGCTAACAAAGTGAATGGAAGCTGTGCACCAGGCAGGTATCCGAAACAGAGGAGGTGAGCCATAAAGGCTGCTTAAGTACCAAGCTCTTCGATTGGATCCAATCCTAGACATGCCCACAACCATTGCCACACTTTGATAACCGAGTTGAAAATTCATTTGGGTAGATATCCTTGATAAACCGATTAATCGTGTTGTTACGTTATTTTGAAAACGAGTACCATTTTGAAAACGCGCCCTAGGTCTAGCCCATTTTAATTATTATCAGTAAAAATTTAGAGTTATTGAAAATAAAATAATCCCAGAAAGAAGATAAAGTTAAAATGGCCTTATTACAACCCAAAAATAAATAGTAAATAAGATAAACTAAAGGAAACCAGTCACTTATATCAAAAGCCCAAAAGCGGTCACCGTGGCCACTTTGAATCCCCTCCGGCTCCAAGTCCCCCCCATCAAGGCTTACCTGCGAGGTTAAGGAAGGGGTGAGTTTGGAAACTCAGCGTGCAACAAGCCCCCTTCAGAGCCCAAAACAATATCAGCCTGCTGGGCCTAAGCCCAAAATCAGTCTCAACATATACTGGGCTGAAGCCTTCCATTAAACGATTACTGGGCCGAAGCCTTTTCATAATTCATATCACTGGGCCGAATCCTTTACTGTAAACGGTATGGCCCATAGGCCCATTTCATTATCATATGTAACATTAAAGAATGTATGCAAGCCCATTTGGGGAGACTACTCAACCCACCATCCGCTACTCTCCACCCGTACCAACCAACACACCATGTGGGGAATGATTCGACCCACCCAACCAACACACCACTAGCAGCATAGCTACTTTATCAAATAATTGGAGGCCTGGCCTCTTTAAATAACTGGGGCAAAGCCCTTTTCGGTAAACTGGGGCAAAGCCCTTTTTTCACTTCCTCCATTCATAAAAAAACCTAACCCAAGCATATATGAGTACATCATGCGCATATCATACATATCATGTGCATATCATGTCAAATCATGTATATCAAAATCTCATGCATTAAATTCATAATTAAACCCAAGGGGTATAACGGTCATTTTTACATAAGGGCAAAACAGTCATTTTCTATATTATAAGGGTAATTTCGTAATTTTACCAAAATATTAGGGTTTCCATGTTCATTAGCAATTATCAATAACTCCAAGTGTTTAAACAATGATTTTAACGCACTTTATCATATTCGGGCTTTTTGGGCCCAAAACCCCTAATGGGCTCTCTATAGTCGATTTAGTCATCTAGGCCCTTTTAGCCTATATTTCATAGCGGTATTAACAGTCTTAACGTGTAATTTAATAGGATTTCATTTTTTACCAACTTTACCCAAATGGGCCCGGAAGCCCATTGGGCCCGATTTTAGCCCCTCGAGGCCAAACTTGCCATCGTGCACCAAACCGTGCCCTTACTTGTTCCATTGATCCCGATCATCAAACATAGCTAATCTAACTAACCTATGAGTGTTCGCATGCTCACGAGTCCTCGATATGCCAGAATTTCGGCATTTCGGCTTTTTGGCAAATATCGAGTTAAGCTACAAAAGAAGGTTCGTTACACACCTGATTTGCGATATTCTTTGACAAGATCTCCTACGCGATTTCTCCTATAATCAACCGCTTATAGATTAGATCATGATAACATTTAAACCAAATCGAAAACTATCTATTATCATCTCTTACATATTCGGCCACCATCCACAATGGCCCTAGGGTTCATACCTTTGCCGAAATTGATGACTAGATCTAGATTTAGTCTCTCCGATGATCCAAGCTTATCCGAATCAATACCCCATGCCTTGCTACTCCTCCAACGTATCTACTCCACTATATAAACCATAAAAATCAATTGCAAAAAACCCAATAAGGCCTACATCACAAATCGGCAACCACCCCCAATTATAGGGGTTTCGGCTTTTGTCAACAGTTACTACAGAATCGACTTAGAGTACAAACACTTACCACAGTCTCCCTCCTTGAACCATTTAAAGCCTAGAAGATAAAGGGATTGGCCACCAAAACGTGAAGGGAAAAAGAATGTTGCTGGACAATAAAGAATCGGCACCACCAAGCTTCACAGATTCAGCTTTTGCAGCTTTTCAGCAGATGTGGAGGTAAGAAAAGAAGAGTAGATGAACAGAAGGGAGTAGTGGGCTAGTTTTGGAAAAAGAAAAGAAAGGAAGGAATGATGAATGGAAGGGTGGTAGGTTCAGCTAGAGAAGAAGAAAGACAAAGAAAAGACTAATCCTAAAGAAGAAAACGGCACATCCTAAATCCCTGATGCCGAAAATACTAACCTAATACCCCTCTGCCGAAATCCCCTCTCTAATCCCCTCTATTCGACTAACTCTATCTCCCTCTCAAATCCCTAAAATCTCTCCCCTTATCACTCCTTAATCCATGCGTTAGACTGATTCAAACTCCCTCCCACAAAGTTCCATTCGGCTACAACTCCTGCATGCTCAAAGCATAAAAATTACATCACTTTTGCCATCACAGGGGATCGAACCCAGGTTTCCCCCAACCACTTACACGCCACCTCTTTAGTTCCTTAGTGGTGTCACTTAGCCACTTTACCAGAGGCTCTTTTGTGATACTTTTTACCCACAATTTCTAATAAGGCCACCTATCCAAAGCCCCTAACTTCTTAAGTCCAAAATTCAAAAGTTCTACCGGGTTTTGGTCATCACATGGGCCTTCCTTAAGCCCATTTACACACTCCAATTATGAATTTCACAACCAAATATCAAATTTTAAAAAACTTTACCAAAATCTCGAGAATCACGAAAAACCCGAAAATCAGGATGTTACAATATATCTCTCGAGAATCTCACTGTATAACTCTATCCTGGTAAGAGGCGAAAATTGTAAAGCCTTTAACTTTTGACTCTCAAGCAAGTACGCATTCAACAACAACATAGTATTACGCACATTGATTCAAACATTTCAAATTTCCAACTTATTACGGACACGTTTTCATACATCTCAGTAATATATGCAACATTATTTCCTGTGAATGTCAGCAAAACATAAGTGAATTTATCACAATTCCAACTTTCATTTCTTTTACCCAAATTACTAAAAATTTCTTATCATGTTTCCACGTCTAATCTTGATCACTTGTCACTATTTATCAAATTGGAGAACGTCTTATGGTTTTGAGTACATCGCCTACTTGATGCTATAGTCCAACTATGGTCTTATACTAGCTCTGCTATTGTCATGCCGATGCCTATTCCCAGATAGGTCTTACGCTTAGCACAAGTTGAGTCGGTGCCACATCCCAGACGGGTCTTACACTAGCTCCTCTGTCTCGGTGACGATGCCTGTGTCGGACAGGTCTTACACTTTCACCTTCAAGGCCAATGCATGTCCCGGACATGTCTTACACTGGCTTTCATATTTCATGTATTGCCATGGTCCAACCATGGTCTTTTCTGTCAATTCATTAGTAAACGATCGTACTCATTCCCTGCATTCCACCCAATTTGATTTTTCGTTACAATTTTCATGCTATTGTGACATTTATGAATCTGTAACTGGGATTATAAAGCATAACATTACGACATCTTGACTTCATTAGTCTAGACATAAATGTCAATCTCATGCATATACTGATTACTAACCAGGCAATAAAAGCATTTATTCATACATTCTGTCATTTCAAACAAATTTTCTCCTCATAATTACTAAGCCAAATAAGTTAGGTACGTATCACCATCTGAATACTGACATGTACGAAAGAGCTTATCACAACTTAACTTTCATTTCATTCCACGTTTCCCTATTCTTTAACTCATTAGTATCACAAAATGAGTACTAGTTCATGTAAAAAGAATCATACATTTCTTTTCTTACCTTTCCCATTTTTAGCATATCACAAGCATGATTCATTAATCTCAATTTTACTCTTATCTCTATCAAGATTTGCTCAGTTGGAACTCATTCTTTTCTTAACCAATAATTTTGTTAGGGCCGGGAGATATCACACTATCACGAGTAATACTATGGCATGTATAGCTAGACTTTCTTAAGCTAGGTTAGTCCGAGAATCAACTAAACCATCCTCCGATACCACTAAATGTAACACCCTTCGCCTGTATCCCTCGCCGGAACAGGGTTTGAGGTGCTACCAGATTTAAACTTAACCATTTATATAAAACCAGACCGTAAAAAAAAATTTGATCAATTTTAAACTTTTCATACATGCGTATATTATCCTTTAATCGGGCTTACAAGGCCCCAAAACATTCATGAGGCATTATTAAATATTTACCAATATCTTAGTCTTGTATCATTTACTTACTCAACAATGAATCACAATTCAAATTCTAAATATACATGCTATAAACCACATCACAGGAGATAATAACATACAAGCATATGAATAATCAAACTGCCTTAATAACAAGCCAAAGTCTTTGGCTTAATCATAATATTACATACTCATCTTTACAACCCTATACATGCCATAGACTCAAAACAAAAGATTTACTTACGGCGATAGCGTAGACTCGACAATGTGATAATATCTCTAACGGCCTCCAACCTGAGCTATCCTGGCAACCCTAGGGAATATGGGAAAGAAAAGGGGAGTAAGTTTTACGCTTAGTAAGTTCATAAGAAAACAATAAGCAACTCATTAACAAGTTTTATCAATGTTTACAACATAATTACAAATTCACTACAAGTTAACTTCCTAAGCAACTGTCACTAAATTATTTATAACTGGAGCTACTAAACTCCAAATCAATTGGCGTTAATTTTCCATGAAAATATACTCATATATCTTTTATCCATAAAATTTTCAGAATTAATACCAAATTTTTCTTAAAGTTTCCCCTGCTTCACTGTTTGACTAATCTGACCACTCTTCACTACAAATCAAATTTCTCATTGTACAGAATTCAAAATATGTTCTCGTTGATTTCATTTGAAACTAGATTCATTAAAGAGTCTAAACATATAAATTTTATCTTATAAAAATTTTTGTACAAATTATAATGATTTCTGAAAAATAGAACAGGGGACCCCGAAGTCATTTGACTCTGTCTCACGCCACTTCAAATATCTCATTATCAGCAATTATTTTGCTTACACGGTTTCTTTTATAAGAAACTAGACTCATTAAGCTTTAATTACATAATTTATTCAGCTTCTAACTCAACTCCCACAATTTATGGTGATTTTCCAAAATCACGTTACTGCTGCTGTCTCAAGCAGATTTATTACAAATTTACTCTTTCACACATTCTTTGAATTCATATTATTTAAACATGTATATCACCAATCAATTTCATCACATATCTATAATTTCACTTAAGCATAATCTCAATACAATATATCATGCTCAATGATTCGCACACAACCGTTCAAATTAGCAATTATAAGATGGTTCCGCACATTGTCCACCCTTATCGATAATTTACGATGGTTTTACCCTTACTCACATATATGACATAGGTTTTTAAATACTTCAGTGTCAACTTTAATTCAACCGAATTTAACCATTGTACCATTTCATAATCACAGTTACTTTCATCATTCATATCTAAATGGTATTTAACATAATTCATAAAACCTTTCACTATGACCGAATACACACATACACATATGACATCTTCACCTATGCTTCTCATTTCACATTCATGATTCAATTCCAATCGATATAACATGTATAAGTATATATCACATACCTGGCCAACTTAATGTATTGAACGAATTCAATTTCCGATTTAACACAAGGTTTCAGAGTCTTAGAATTTTATCAAATCACCGGCATTTAGCCTGCTAGGTTTTAAACCCGAATTCATCACCGGCACGAAGCCTGCTAGACTTTAAGTCTGAACTTATTCACCGGCATTTTGCCAGCTAGGCTTGAAGCCCGATATCATTTCACCGGCATTATAGCATGCTAGGCCCGAAGCCCAATATTATCTCACCGGCATTATAGCCTGCTAGGCCCGAAGCCCGATAATATTATTCACCAGCTTAAAGCTTGCTAGGCCGAGGCCCGAATATCACATTTCGATAAACAATTCACCTGTTCTATCATACTTTCATAACTTATACTTCAATTACGTATAACTGAAACACATATCTATGAACAAAGATTTTCATCCTTTCAACCCCGTAGGGTTTAATTTCCACATTGGAACACATATCCTAGTACATCATTTTATACTATCAAAGTCGACTAGATATGCTAGTCACATACGGCTCATAACTTTAATTTAATATTCATTCAACACAAAGAACATATGTATATATATATACAATCAAACATCTTCTTAATTATGATTATTCAACTCTTAAGCATATAACATGATCAAACACAAACACTTAAGAACTTACCTTAAATGTCGTCGGACAACTACGAATCGACTATTCCATTTGTTCCGCTTTTCCCTTTTCCGAGTTAAGTTCCTTTTGCTCTTGAGCTAGGTAAAATAAATCGGTTTGTTTAATTACTTAACTAATTTATTTAGATTCAAACATTAACAATTTTTCTTAATAAGAAACATACGACAACTCATTAACAACCATTCATTCACATCTTTATTCTTGATTACAATCGGCCATTATAACATATACAAATGCATATTAACCACTTTGACCGATTGTCCATTAACCACTAATTCATATACATAAATTTTACAACTCAACTCATCCTTCTCCATATTATTTTCCTTAATTCACATTCGGAAATCATAGAACACATACTAACGATTTAACGTTACAATTCAAATTTTCACACACCAATGAACACATTCGACAAAACTTCATTTCAATTTACTTTACTAAATTATTTCCTGGCACCTTTATCACATTTTCACAGTCGGCATAACCATGTTACCAATCAAATACATCAAAATTTACTTATCCAAGACTACATTCAGCATATATATATTCACATAAACACAATAGCCGATCGTTATTTATCATCTAATTCGACTTTCAATAACCTCAAATTATAAACAATATTCAGTTCCCTAATTAAGATATCAATTGACAACTTCACAAACAAAGATTAACAAGCTTAGTGCTAATCTAATAACCATTTATAATTTAAAACTTCAAACGTTCGAAATCTAACATTTTACTCACATGGCTGAATACATGCTTTGCCCCAACTAAGGAAATTTATACACTCACAACTCCATCAATTCATTTTCCACTTAATTACATCAATTCAAAGCTCAATTTAATAAGAACATGCTTAATTTAAATTAAAAAACAAATTTCCTTTCCCAAAAGCATATATATACGACAACTTCAACTTCATACCTCTCAACAATGAATTCAACTTAATCATTCATTAACATTACACTCATTCGCCCATTATATAAGCAAATTTAACATCTAAACAACACCTTCCAAAAGCTATCAAATTGTCACAATTTAACAAATTGCCGAATGCACATATGTTCAATAATTCATGAATTTAATCCATGGGTTAACTATACAATGCACTTATCAATTTAATTTCATAAACAATTACATAAAAATCACATTAACATACCTTTGATTTATGAAATAACCATGGCCGAATGCCTTGGCTTCTTCTTCTATTTTTCTTTCACTAGTTACGGCAATGGGGAAAAGAAAGATGAACATACCTTGTTTTTATCACTCTTTCCTTATTTTAATTATTCTTTATTTCATAATATAAAGCCATTAACTATTATAATGCTAAAATAAAATGCATATATTATCTATCAACCATCATTATGGCTGGCCACTAAATTAAAAGTGGTCCATTTGACATGCAAGTCCCTCATGTCAATAATTCATGCATTATTTGGCCACTTTAAATTTCACCTATCACATTTTCAAGTCTTATCACATGAGTCCTTTCTTATATATTAACACCTAATTGATAAAATCAAGGCACGAAATATTCACACATACAAATTCCACATACAATAAGCACAGAATATAACATCTAATTATTTTCGTGACTCGGTTTTAGGGTTCCGAAACCACTTTTCGACTAGGGTCAAATTAGGGCTGTCACAACTCTCCCCCTTAGGAATTTTCGTCCCCGAAAATCTTACCAGCGAATAAATTGGGGTATCGTTCTTTCATTAGAACACAATTCAAACTATTCATTAACATATGGTTGAAGATCATAAACTCATTATTCAACTCAATCTGAACCAGAACTGACATTTCGGTTGATAATATCTTCGTGCAAAAAGAAGCTTCAATAATCGAACTAACTTTAACTTTTCTCATAGAATTGCTCTGATAGATATAATTTTTGTACCAAATCTTCACGAATACAGATTCTACTTCTAGACTATCCCTGTAACACCCCGTACTCGAGTCCGTCGCCGGAGTCGGACACGAGGGGTTTGCAGACTTAAATCACTTCTTTGCACAATCCATTTTAAATTTTCCAGGCAAGCTGGCTAACTGCGTCACTGTCACCTTAAAAATCATATCTTGAGTTTCACAACTCGAAAATCAGCTTCGTGATTTTTCCCTGAAACTAGACTCATTTATGCATCTACAAATTTTTTTCTAGAATTTTTGGTCGGGCCAATTAGTACAGTTTATTATTCATAGTCTCCCATGTTATAGGGATCGACTACACTGACCTTTGCGCATTACGACTTGGATATCTCTCTGTACAGGGCTTCAATACTGATGTCGTTTCTTTCTATAGAAACTAGACTCAAAAAGGAATCTATTCATATATGGCATGACTTCTAATTATCTCTGGTTAATTTATAATGAATTTCCAAAGTCGGAATAGGAAATCCAGAAACCATTCTGGCCCTGTCTCACGAAAACTTTAGCATCTCATAATATACTGTTCATATGAACGTTTCGTTACTTTCCTATGAAAATAGATTCATCAAGGTTCGTTTGAATAATTTATTCACTATTTAATTCCATTCCTACTATTTTTAGTGATTTTCCAAATCTACATGACTGCTGCTGTCAGCATCTGCCTTTAAGGTAGACTTTACCAATTTCATAGTTTCCATGATTCAACTAGCCCTTTTAGCATAAATAGCACAAACTATGATAGTGATTAACCATTCCCATGGCCAATCCTTGTTAAGCATATCCATACCAAATGAGCATAACATTATGCTCAAACATATATAAGCCATTTTCGCATGGCTATCCAAAATTATACAAATCCAAAGGGTCCATGACCCACAACAAAAAGGGTAGTCCTATACATGCCATTTCGAAGTTTAACCAAAATTGTACCAAAAGGGGGCTTTGATAGTGTGGGCGACTTCGACTTCAAAATCCCGAGTCCGATAGCTGAAGAACCAAAATCTATAAAACAGAGAATCAAAGAAACGGAGTAAGCATTAAATGCTTAGTAAGTTTTGAGCAAAGAATTTAGACACAACCAAAGTATAGCATTCATGTAGCTAAACGGATAATTTCATATGCACAAATTTTCAATATCATACTTACTTCACATTACCAAACCTTTTATTCATACACAAAGATCAACTTAGCCAAAGGCCGGTAGCTCATTTATCAACTGAGCGAATACTTATTTGTAAGGGCTCAACTAATTCAAAGCACATACGAGACATACCTCAATGTTGGGATGTTACAAGCGTATTAACTGAAATTTTTACAGCAAGATCATTCATTCCCAAATCACGTACCTTCGGAATTTAACCGGATATAGCTACTCGTTCAAATGCCTTCGGGACATAGCCCGGTTATAGTAACTCGTACAAATGCCTTCGGGACTTAACCCGGATTTAGTAACTCGCACAAATGCCTTCGGGACTTAACCCGGATTTAGTAACTCGCACAAATGCCTTCGGGCTTAGCCCGGAATTAGTATCTCGCACAAATACCTTCGGATCTTAGTCCGGATATGGTCACTTAGCACAAAGCCTTCGGGACTTAGCCCGGACATCATTCGAATAACCATGCACATTTAACAATAAATCATGACACATTCGTATTTCATTTTCATTAGCAAAACTCAAACACAAGACACTTATCACTCTTGCAATTTCAGCTCAATAGCCACACACAAAGAGCATGATTTTGATTTGCTTAAAACATGATCTAATCAAATCATAATTTAAGCTCTATTACTCAAGAACTTACCTCGGATGTTGTCGAACGGTTTCGACGGCTATTCGACCACTTTTTCCTTCCCTTTATCGGATTTAGTTCCCCTTTGCTCTTGAGCTTAATTCAAACAAATTTAACTCATTAAAGTCTCATTTTGCTAGCTTATGGCCGAATATGACAAGGAGTTTGATAGGTCATATGGCCACCTTTTAGCTCAAATACACAATGGTCATACGCATTTTTAATCACATCAAGCAATTTAATACAATTCATTCGAACATCAAAAGAGAAGCTCAAGGTACTTAACCCATATATACATTAGACACTAGAGTCACATATGTACGAAATCACGAATCGAATTCAACATACTAGCTAATATTTCCCCTTAGCCGAATTTTCTAAGTCAAGCTAAAGCCATCAATAGGCTACCTATGGCCGAACATACACATAACTTATGTACTTATTCATGTGGCCGAACATACATGTCTATGTTGGGGCCGATTGCATCACAACACCATACCATTTCAATTTTTGGTCATGGTTAAACAAAGAACTTAATGTCTCACTCAAAAATGCTAAAAAGAAGATTCAAGAATCATCAATCCACCATCACATGCACCATTACAAAGCTTCACTTTTAGCATGCAAATGATATCAACACCAATCCACCTTGGCCGAATATCATCTCCATGACATAGTAAAGATTTGAACCATGGGCTATTTAGAACTCAAGCTAACTACTAAAACATGCATGCATCTCATGGAACATCATCAAACATACCTTAGTCTATCAAACCACCATAGCCGATTTCCTCAAAGCTCTTTTTCCTTCTTTTTTTTCTCCTATTCGACCAAGAACAACATGAGAGCTTTTCTCTTCTTTTTTTTTTTGGTCATGCATGAGAATGATGAACACATTTTTTTCTCTTTGTTTTCTTCCTTCAATTTCTTATTAGTTTATTTCCCATGCTTCTTATTTTATTCTTCCATTAACACAACATGTTTCATGACATGTTTTGCCCATGCTTCTTATTTTATTTTTCCATTAACACAACATGTTTCATGACATGTTTTGCCCATCATCCCTTGTCATGGCCGGCCACTAGTACTTAAATGGGGGGAAATTGACATGCAAGTCCACCCCTTTGATTACATGCACTATTAGGCCACTTGCATTTGCCTAGCACATTTCTAAATTTTCTCACATAAGTCCTATCAACTAAATTCACATGCAATTAACTAAATCGAAGCTTAAAACTTTCACACATTTATATTCACATATTTTAGGCAATAATTATCACATTCAAATAATTTGGTGACTCGGTCTAGCGGTCCCGAGACCGCTTTCCGACTAGGGTCACTTTAGGGCTGTCACAACTCTCCCCCACTTAAGAAATTTTTGTCCCCGAAAATCTTACTGGTAAATAGGTTTGGGTATCGTTCTTTCATCGAGCTCTCGGTTTCCCAAGTAGCTTCCTCGATCCCGTGTTTGAGCCATAACACCTTAACTAACGGAACCCTTTTGTTTCGCAACTCTTTCACTTCACGAGCTAGGATACGAATCGGTTCTTCTTCATAACTCAAGTCAGATTGAATTTCAACTTCTGAGGGATTAAGCACATGTGACGGATCGGATCTATAACGTCGAAGCATCGAAACATGAAAGACGTCGTGAATCTTTTCAAGTTCAGGGGGCAAAATCAATCTATACGCAACCGGACCAACTCGTTCGGAGATTTCGTACGGCCCAATGAATCTCGGGCTCAACTTGCCTTTACGGCCAAATCTGAGTATCTTTTTCCAAGGCAAAACTTTAAGAAACACTTTATCTCCCACCTGATATTCAATGTCTTTTCGTTTCAAATCCGCATACGATTTCTGACGATCTGTGGCTGCCTTCAGACTTTCACGGATTACCTTTACTTTCTGTTCAGCATCTTTAATCAAATCAACTCCGAAAATTTTACTTTCACCGAGCTCGGTCCAAAACAATGGTGTACGGCATTTACGACCGTACAAAGCCTCGTAAGGTGCCATCTTAATACTTGATTGAAAACTGTTGTTGTAAGCGAATTCAATCAAAGGTAAATACTGTTCTCATGAACCGCCGAACTCGAGGATGCAACATCTCAACATATCCTCAAGTATCTGAATTATCCGCTCGGATTGACCATCGGTTTGGGGGTGAAAAGCGGTGCTAAAGTGCAGCTTGGTACCCAAAGCTTCTTGCAATTTCTTCCAAAATCGCGAGGTGAATCTCGGATCTCTATCCAACACAACAGAAATCGGTACCCCGTGTAATCTCACAATCTGAGAAACATACAATTCAGCTAGTTTATCCAATGAAAAATCCGTACGTACGGGGATAAAGTGAGCCGACTTAGTCAGTCTATCCACAACAACCCAAATCGCATCTTTCTTACTTGCCGATACTGGCAACCCAGATACGAAATCCATCGTGACTCGATCCCATTTCCATTCAGGTACCATGATCGGCTGAAGTAATCCTGAAGGCACTTGATGTTCTGCTTTCACTTGTTGACATATTAAACATCTCGAAACAAAGTCGGAGATGTCTCGTTTCATACCATGCCACCAAAACCGACGTTTCAAATCATTGTACATTTTCGTACTCCCCGGGTGAATTGACATTCGGCTACAATGGGCTTCGTTCAGAATCATCGGAATGAGTTTCGAATTCCTTGGAACACACAAACGACTTCTGAACCTCAAACAATCATCATCATCAATTTGAAACTCCGATTCCTTGTTCGGAACACACTCAGCCCGTTTTGCAACCAATTCATCATCGACTTTCTGAGCTTCACGAATTTGATGAATCAATAATGGTTTGGGTTTTAATTCAGCTACTAACACATTGTCGGGTAGAACAGACAAGTGTACATTCATCGCTCGTAAAGCAAACAGTGATTTCCGGCTTAAGCGTCCGCAACCACATTAGCCTTTCCCGGGTGGTAATCAATGACAAGCTCATAATCTTTCAACAACTCAAGCCAACGCCTTTGTCGCAGATTCAAGTCTCGCTGGGTCATCAAATATTTGAGACTTTTGTGATCCGAAAATACATGGCACTTCTCACCAAACAAATAATGTCGCCATATTTTCAAAGCAAATACAATGGCAGCTAGTTCGAGATCATGGGTCGGATAATTTCTCTCATGTGGCTTCAATTGTCTCGACGCATAGGCCATAAATCGACCTTCTTGCATCAATACGCAACCCAACCCAAGTAGGGATGCGTCACTATAAATGACAAACTCTTTGCCTGATTCGGGTTGCACTAAAATTGGAGCTTCAGTCAAATAAGTTTTCAGTTGATCGAAACTTTTCTGACATTTCTCCGTCCATTCGAACTTAACATCCTTTTGAAGTAGCTTCTTCATTGGTGTGGCTATCATCGAGAAACCTTTTACAAATCGTCGGTAATAACCGGCGAGCCCCAGGAAGCTCCGAACTTCGATAATATTTCTTGGAGGCTTCCAGTTAAGTATGGCTGAAATTTTGCTCGGGTCAACTCGAATACCCGATGCGGATACCACATGACCCAAGAAGCTAACCTCTCTTAACCAGAACTCACACTTACTGAACTTAGCATATAACTGCTTATCCCGCAAAATTTGCAACACTAATCTCAGGTGCTCAGCATGTTCGGTCTCATCTCCTGAATAGACCAAGATGTCATCAATGAACACAACTACGAACCAGTCCAAATACTGTCTGAAGATCCGATTCATCAAATCCATAAATACCGCAAGGGCATTAGTGAGCCCGAACGGCATCACTAAGAACTCGTAGTGACTGTACCTCGTTCTGAAAGCAGTTTTGGGTACGTCCGAATCTCGAATCCGCAACTGATAATAACCCGATCTCAAATCTATCTTTGAAAACACTGAGGCTCCCTTTAGTTGATCAAACAAATCATCAATACGCGGTAATGGATATTTATTCTTTATCGTCACTTTATTCAGTTGACGATAGTCAATGCACAACCTCATGGTTCCGTCCTTCTTTTTCACGAACAATACTGGTGCACCCCAAGGTGAGAAACTTGGTCGAGCGAAACCTCTATCCGTCAACTCTTGCAACTGAGCTTTCAATTCTTTTAACTCGGTTGGTGCCATACGATACGGAGCTATCGAAATTGGCGTAGTTCCAGGTACAAGCTCAATACCAAACTCTACCTCCCGAACAGGTGGTAAACCCGGTAATTCTTCAGGAAAAACATCCGGGTATTCACAAACCACCGACACAGATTTGGGTTTCTTTTCTAATTCTTTGTCATCAAGTACATACGCGAGGTATGCTTTGCACCCTTTTCTTACATATTTCTGGGCCAACATTGCTGATATTACAGCTGGCAACCCCCTTAAGTCCGTAGACTCAACTCGAATTATCTCGTTATTTGCGCACCTCAAATCAATAGTCTTGCTTTTGCAATTCACAACCGCATCATGCGCGGTCAACCAATCCAAACCAAGAATAACATCAAATTCATCAAACGGCAAAAGCATCAAGGCCGCCGGAAAACAGGAATCTCGAATTACTAGGGGGCATTTCTTACACACTTTGTCGACACGCACGTAACGACCCAAGGGATTTGACACCCGAATTACGAACTCAGTAGACTCAATAGGTAAAGTCTTACTGGATGCTAAGGTTTCGCATATATAATAATGAGTAGAACCAGGGTCAATCAAAGCAATCACATTAGTATCAAATAGCGTAAAAGTACCGGTAATAACATCTGGCGAGGAAGCATCCTCGTGTGTGCGTATAGCATAAGCCCTAGCAGGAGCGCGAGCCTCGGATCTGGTCGTAGCATCTCTAGATCCTCTCTGACCACCCCTAGCATTGCCCGAATTTCTAGATGGTCTACCTCGAACAGTGGTAGCACCCGGTTTCTCGCTTTGATTTATATTCTGTTCAGACAACCTCGGGCAATCCTTAATGAAGTGGTCAGCTGATCCGCACTTGTAACAGGAGCGATCATGGAATCTACAACTCCCCGAATGCCATTTACCACAATACTGGCACTCCGCTCTGTCCCGACGATCATTTTCAACACTAGCGACTGAAGTGACTCGTGCACCCACAGGGGGTCGATCGCGATCTCGTCTAGAAAAGCCTGAAGTGTCTCTAGATCGGCCTAAGCCATCTCTAAATTTCTTCGATGACTGTGGGAAGGGCTTCCCCGAAGACCTCTTACGAAACTCCTTTGCTCCCACCTTAGCTTTTCTTTTCTCCATACTGAGCTCCTCGGCCTTGCAAGCTCGCTCGACAAGTGCCACAAATTCTCGGATTTCCAAAATGCCTACATACAGCTTTATATCGTCATTCAGCCCATCCTCGAAACGTTTACACATCACGACTTCTGAGGAAATGCATTCTCGTGCGTACCGGCTAAGCCTCACAAATTTTCGTTCATAGTCGGTAACCGACATGGAACCTTGTTTGAGTTCAAGAAATTCCTTCCGTTTTTGGTCAATGAATCTCTGACTGATATACTTCTTTCGAAACTCGGTTTGGAAAAACTCCCAAGTTACTTGCTCTCTAGGCACAACAGAAGTCAACGTATTCCACCAATAGTAGGCAGAATCACGTAGCAAGGAGATAGTACACTTTAGGCACTCATCGGGTGTGCAAGATAGTTCATCTAGTACCCGGATAGTGTTGTCCAACCAAAATTCCGCTTGCTCGGCATCATCGCTGTCCGTGGCTTTAAATTCAGTAGCCCCGTGTTTTCGGATTCTGTCAACTGGGGGCTTATTTGACCTTATTTGGTCAGTTACTGGAGGTATGGTAGGTGCGGGGGTGGTATTTGTCGGGAATGGAGGTTGTGGAACAGCCGTATTAGTTCGAATGTATTGGTTGAACCAATCATTCATCACGCTATAGAAAGCTTGTCTAGCTTCATCATTCGGGTTACTAGCATTAGGTTGAGAGTCCACCGGCGCTGTCCCTTGTGCGGGAGCAGGCGCCACACTCTCAAGATCATCAGCTACCGCTCGATCGGGATCGGGATCCATTAATATAAATAAACACATTTGCAAATGTCAGAAATCACCACACTATCAAATAATCACATAAAATGGCATGTATAGCTAGACCCAACGCATTACGGTAGTCCTAGAATCGACTAAACCGTAGCTCTGATACCAATAAAATTTTAACACCCCGTACCCGAGTCCGTCGCCGGCGTCGGACACGAGGGGTTTGCAGACTTAAATCACTTCTTTGCACAATCCATTTTAAATTTTCCAGGCAAGCTGGCTAACTGCGTCACTGTCACCTTAAAAATCATATCTTGAGTTTCACAACTCGAAAATCAGCTTCGTGATTTTTCCCTGAAACTAGACTCATATATGCATCTAAAAATTTTTTTCTAGAATTTTTGGTCGGGCCAATTAGTACAGTTTATTAGTCAAAGTCTCCCATGTTATAGGGATCGACTACACTGACCTTTGCGCATTACCACTTGGATATCTCCCTGTACAGGGCTTCAATACTGATGTCGTTTGTTTCTATAGAAATTAGACTCAAAAAGGAATCTATTCATATATGGCATGACTTCTAATTATCTCTGGTTAATTTATAATGAATTTCCAAAGTCGGAACAGGGAATCCAGAAACCGTTCTAGCCCTGTCTCACGAAAACTTTAGCATCTCATAATATACTGTTCATATGAACGTTTCGTTACTTTCCTATGAAAATTGTACCAAAAGGGGGCTTTGATAGTGTAGTCCTATACAAGCCATTTTGAAGGGTAGTCCTATACATGCCATTTCGAAGTTCAACCAAAATTGTACCAAAAGGGGGCTTTGATAGTGTGGGCGACTTCGACTTCAAAATCCCGAGTCCGATAGCTGAAGAACCAAAATCTATAAAACAGAGAATCAAAGAAACGGAGTAAGCATTAAATGCTTAGTAAGTTTTGAGCAAAGAATTTAGACACAACCAAAGTATAGCATTCATGTAGCTAAACGGATAATTTCATATGCACAAATCTTACTTCACATTACCAACCCTTTTATTCATACACAAAGATCAACTTAGCCAAAGGCCGATAGCTCATTTATCAACTGAGCGAATACTTATTTGTAAGGGCTCAACTAATTCAAAGCACATACGAAACATACCTCAATGTTGGGATGTTACAAGCGTATTAACTGAAATTTTTACAGCAAGATCATTCATTCCCAAATCACGTACCTTCGGAATTTAACCGGATATAGCTACTCGTTCAAATGCCTTCGGGACATAGCCCGGTTATAGTAACTCGCACAAATGCCTTTGGGACTTAACCCGGATTTAGTAACTCGCACAAATGCCTTCGGGACTTAACCCGGATTTAGTAACTCGCACAAATGCCTTCGGGCTTAGCCCGGAATTAGTATCTTGCACAAATGCCTTCGGATCTTAGTCCGGATATGGTCACTTAGCACAAAGCCTTCGGGACTTAGCCCGGACATCATTCGAATAACCATGCACATTTAACAATAAATCATGACACATTCGTATTTCATTTTCATTAGCAAAACTCAAACACAAGACACTTATCATTCTTGCAATTTCGGCTCAATAGCCACACACAAAGAGCATGATTTTGATTTGCTTAAAACACAAGACACTTATCATTCTTGCAATTTTCTCACATAAGTCCTATCAACTAAATTCACATGCAATTAACTAAATCGAAGCTTAAAACTTTCACACATTTATATTCACATATTTTAGGCAATAATTATCACATTCAAATAATTTGGTGACTCGGTCTAGCGGTCCCGAGACCGCTTTCCGACTAGGGTCACTTTAGGGCTGTCACAACTCCTCAAATCACATCTTTCTTCTTGTTAGAAAGATAACCTCCGAAATATCACTATACAGATTTAATCTTGATCTTCTATCATTTTCACTTTTAATGATGTCGAATCTTTCACAATAACTAGGAAAAAATTTATAATAAAACTGTCTCATATAATAATCATCGAAACTCTTAACTATACTGAAGTCACTTTAACCAGATAGACATCTTTGGGCCTTAATAGGAAAAATGTCTCAACCCTATAATAAATATTATCCTGATTGTTAATGGAACATTTGAACATAGAAGAGAATCAAATATGGTTTAAACAATAACCAATGCAGAATCACAACTTCTATAACTCTGATGATGGTACCACTATACTCTCACATTTCAAGCCAAAAATTATAATTATAATAAACATAATCAACTCTGTCAAACAAATATTTCTTACAGATAATCACATGAAATCATAAGAAACTGATATAGCAAAATTTCAATGTCTGAAGTTACACAGAATATCAGTAAATTACCACCCATATAGAATGATATCAATTCCCATGATATCCCAGAAAATGTCCAGAAAGAACAATGTCACTCATAATTACTGAAATCCATAGTAACAGAGACAATATACTCTTCACAAATATTCAACCGAACAATAATCAGTAAAAACAGAGTATTAGCATCATAGAGATTTTTCTGTTGATTTTCATATTCACATATGGGAATAAATACCAAAGAAAGACATAGCAATGTCGAACATAACCCAAACAAACCAACGATGCTTTCGTTTATTAGTATGTTGAACTAATGTTCTCATATGACAAAAATTCCTTCTGAAATTAAACCGTCACATATACTTCTGAAGATAAATGTACACATAGAATGCCCCGAAGAAGTCATAGTAACTGCCCGACTATAACTACTGCACTCAGCCATCAATATAATTCAATCATGACTCAACCGTCTAATTCTGTTTTCACTAATCCCATACTATTACACTATTGTACTCTTTAATTTCACTTTTGCAAACTCATGCAATGTATCTCTCGAGAATCTCACTGCATAACTCTATTCTGGTAAGGGGCGAAAATTGTAAAGCCTTTAAACTTTTGACTCTCAAGCAAGTACACATTCAACAACAACATAGCATTACGCACATTGATTCAAACCTTTCAAATTTCCAACTTATTACGAACACGTTTTCATACATCTCAGTAATACATGCAACTTTATTTCCTATGAATGTCAGCAAAACATAAGTGAATTTATCACAATTCAAACTTTCATTTCTTTTACCCAAATTACCAAAAATTTCTTATCAAGTTTCCACGTCTAATCTTGATCACTTGTCACTATTTATCAAATTGGAGAACGTCTTATGGTTTTGAGTACATTGCCTACTTGATGCTATAGTCCAACTATGGTCTTATACTAGCTCTGCTATTGTCATGCCAAATGCACTTATCAAATTATCACAATTTAACAAATTGCCGAATGCACATATGTTCAATAATTCATGAATTTAAACCATGGGTTAACTATACAATGCACTTATCAGTTTAATTTCATAAACAATTATATAAAAATCACATTAACATACATTTGATTTATTAAATAACCATGGCCGAATGCCTTGGCTTCTTCTTCTATTTTTCTTTCACTAGTTACGGCAATGGGGAAAAGAAAGATGAACAGACCTTGTTTTTATCACTCTTTTCTTATTTTAATTATTCTGTATTTCATAATATAAAGCCATTAACTATTATAATGCTAAAATAAAATGCATATATTATCTATCAACCATCATTAAGGCCGGCCACTAAATTAAAAGTGGTCCATTTGACATGCAAATCCCCCATCTCAATAATTCATGCATTATTTGGCCACTTTAAAATTCTCCTATCACATTTTCAAGTCTTATCACATAAGTCCTTTCTTATAAATTAACACCTAATTGATAAAATCAAGGCACGGAATATTCACAAATACAAATTCCACATACAATAAGCACAAAATATAACGTATAATTATTTTCGTGACTCGATTTTTGGGTTCTGAAACCACTTTCCGACTAGGGTCAAATTAGGGCTGTCACAAATTCCACAGTCTCAAAACATCTAGTAATCATTTACTTATGATCACTTTTATAATTAACACATAGCTCATACGCTAAATCAAATCATTAAATCGAAATCATAATATTCACTAGACAATCATATATCCAACTTCACAACTCATATACTCATATAATTACAACATTTATCAATAGCAGAACATCATGCATTCTAATTCATACCTTTATAAGTTTGTACTCATCACCAACACATTTTCACTCAAACATTTGAGTACCACTTTCTGCACTATCGGAATTAGCTCGGTTGTAAAGCACATCTGTCTAGTCAAAATAATTTTTCATCAGAGTCGTTAGATATCACACTATCTCAGGTTCTATATGGCATGTATAGGTAGACAAACATATGCTATGTTAGTCCTAGAATCGACTAAACCGTAACTCTGATACCACTAAATGTAACACCCCTTACCCATATCCGAAACTGGAACAGAGTTCGAGGCATTACCGGACTTACATCATAACATTTAAACACATTCGAATCATACATTTTGCATACAATTTAAAACCTTTATCATTCACAATCATATTGTCCCTTACTAGGATCATCACAGCCTTAAAACATACTTGAAAGAGGTTCGGGACTAAACCAATGACATTTGAAACCTTTTGGAAACTTACAAAGTTTTCATCTCTGCATGGGGTCACACGCCCGTGTACCCCGGCTGTGTCACTCACACGGCCAAGTGACACGCCCATGTCCCAGGCCGTGTGGAAACAGGACATGCATTCTGACTTGGGTCACACGACCGGCCACACCCCAATGTGCCAGATCGTGTGCCTTACACGGCCACAAGACACGACCGTGTGTCTAGGCCGTGTCAAGTCTGTAGGGTATACTGACTTAATTCGAGAAGCTACCTAGGGGACACAGGGCTATGTACCAAGGCTATGTGACACACACGGTCAAGTCACACGCCCGTGTGCGCAGCCGTGCTGAATGAAAATAGGCTTAGTTAAAGCCACATTTCTCACCCTCCACAAGCATACCTAAATACCACACTTCATACCATTTCAATACACATATAGGAAATTACAACATGGCAAATTCATATACAAATCAAAACATTATATCACAAACCAAATCACTACTCAAAACTCAATCTTAAATATATCCAAAGCAACATATCATTATCAAAAATTTTACATATCTACCTTATGTATTATTCTCAATCTTTCATCACCTAAATCATGCTTTTCAAACATATCAATTCATTATCTATACTTCATACTAAAATATGCCAACACAAAAGCATTATAAACATCACATATGTCATTTATCAAACACATACTTTAGGCCAACTTAAATGGCCAATACACACCAACCTTTATAAGCCAAATCACATGGCTAAAATGACAACAAAATATGCCATCTTAACACTAACCTATACATGCCATAAACCAAGCCTCAAAGTGTAAAAATACCGTAATTCAATAACCAGATAGTGTGATACGATCTCCGTTGACTTCCAACCCGAGCAAACATCCAAAAGACTACAAAACATAGAAAATAACACAAAGTAAGCTTCACTGCTAAGTAAGTTCGTATATGAGTCTAAAATGATCAAAACATTCATATAACAGTTTTGAATTAGATAAATTTTTAATAATTAAAGCATCAATTCATGAACTAATTTCAAATTATTCATTTCCTCATTCATAAGTTTTCAACTTCATATAACTTGACAATCATATACACAAGTTCAAAAATGGTATTATAACATCACGTACACAAAATATCCATATGGCAGAATATACATGGTCTTGTATACACATATTCACAAACCAAATTCTAAAATATTCATATCATTTGATCATAAAACTGAATACACATTCCATAATCACATATATACTTCATTTGCATCACACATTATTTGTAATAAATCATCACGTTACTTACTTACCTTATATTAAATAGATAATAAGTTTTTTCATACCTGGCCATTTAGCTCGTTTAATGAATTCAAATACCACATCAGCATGAATTCTTCTAAGCATAAACTTTTAATAATTCACCGGCATAAAGCCTGCTAGGCATAAGCCTGAATTACACACTGGCTCAAGGCCTGCTAGACTTAAAGTCTGATTTTATATTCACCGGTAATAATCCTGCTAGGCATAAAGCTCGATTACATTCACCAGCACAATGCTTGCTAGGCTTAAAGCCTAAATATCACTATTATAAAACTGTTTCATACACAATTCATATAACAAAAACTTTAGATATTCCATATCGACCATTCAAACTTTCAATGATATAACTTAGTCAAATTAAACTCAAATACAGTATTTCTATTTTTAAACACATTCGACTAGCTCTTTTATGAATCTATAGATTCTAAACAGCATATTAAACCAAGCTACATTCAATATAAATGATGTTTAATTGCTTAAAGACTTACACTTTCTTTCTCGACTTGACTATGCCCGTTGAACCATTCGAAATCGTTAAGGATACACGGTAATCACATATAGCTCGTACAATGCCATATCCTAGATATGGTCTTACATGTTATCATATATCGATGCCACTGTCCCACACAGGGTCTTACACGAAGTCACATCTCGGTAACCTAATGTCATGACATTTGTATCCTATACTATTCTTAAGGTTCGTACGGGCTTTCGAATGTCATAACTTTTACGATTCTTGCTTGTATTAAATCATTCGATATTCATGACAATTCAATGATAATAAAAAAGTATTTATAACACAATTTAAATACGTTTATTAGCATACGAACTTACCTGGCTAAGTTGTAGAGATACCAAAGTTTAGGGGCATTTTGGTAATTTTTCTATTTTCCTTGACTTTCCACCCGATCTTGATCTAAATTAATAATTCCATTCAGTAAATTAATTTAGACAGTAAAACACTTCATTTCATACAATTTGGCCATTTTTAACATTTTTACAAAATTGCCCCTAAGGTTTTACTTTTATTCAATTTAGTCCCTAAGCTCAAAACATGCAAATTAACCATTTTTAACCATAATTAAGCTTAGCCGAATGTTCATGATATCAAAACAGCCCATGAATCACTTTATGGCAAAATTAAATTTGTACCCCTAATATTTCAACTTCTTTACAATTTAGTCCCTATATCATAAAAATGCAAATTCATGAAATTGAGTACAATCCTACTATAGCCAAATATCACAATGTCCTAGCAGCCCACACATGTCATTTATTCACACTTTTACCACACAATTTATCATATTTCACAATTTAGTCCAAAATTGACATTTTTACTAAAATTCACTTAACAAAACTCATTAATCTAACATCAAAGATTTATTTTCTATCATTAAACATCAAGATACTCAAACATTCAATAATGACATCATCCAAATACTTTAACAATTTTGAAATCGAAGGTACGGGCTAGCTAGATTACGAAGCAACGATCTCAAAAACGTAAAAATTATCAAAAACCGAGACGAAACGGACTTACATGCATGAAGATGAATGGCCGAACCTTAAAAGAACAACCATGGCTTTCTTTTCTTTCATATTCGGCTGAAAGAGATGAACTTTTCATGCATTTTCATGTTTTATTTATTTAATTAACCTTTAATAACTTATTTACAATTTTACCCTTAATGTAAAACCACTAAAATATTTCATGCATGACCAAACATGACCACTCACAATTCAAATGGTTTAATTTCCATTTGAGGACCTTCACTTTAAAAGTCAAAGCCAAATAACACCTTTTTTAATAGCATGCAACTTTTGCGTTTTACACGATTTAGTCATTTTTGCTTAATTAACTATCGAAATGATAAAATTTTTCAACGAAACTTTAATACCATCTTATTGCCACTCCGTAAATATTTATAAAAATATTTATGACTCGGTTTATAGAAACGAGGTCCCGATACCTCATTTTCTGAACGCACTTGAGCTTAAGATCATACCACTTGAACTTAATAAATCGCTTATAAAACAAAAATCACAATTTCAAAAATATTTTTAAAATCACAATTAACTCGTAAATATTAAATATAATATTTACAAACCCACTCGTCGGATTTGGTGGCATCGAAATCACTGTTCCGATTAACCCTAAAAACAAGTTGTTACAAAATATATGTCTAAGTCTTTACGTACAAGCCATAATTCTAATGCCAAAGACCAACAAGTAGCAAAATTACAATTTAAAACCTCAAATAATGAAGTGATGCTCCCAACTCAAAGTCCAAGCTTCTTGGCAAGATTTTAACCTACGCATTTTAACCACTAACATGTAAGCTCAAAAGCTCAATAAGTACACAAGAACGATCTTACTAGTCCTATCCAATTATTAATGTTGAGCTCCTATAAGCATTTTATTCCAAAACTAACATTATCAAACAAGTGTTTCAATTAAGTTCATTTCTCTTATTTAAGTTATAAAGCTCAACTTACCATAATGGTTTGTTAATGATTCACATTATGAAGTTCATAATTGGACTCTTATTGAGTACTCGAGTGTTTAGTCAAACTTAATCTCCCTTTAGCTATAATTCGTTAGTTTTTTTCACACACAAGTTCCATTTATGGTCATTATATCCATAAGTGTCAAACATTTCTTTTTCATTTCTTTTATTAAGGCAAAAGACTATCAAGTATCTTATACCAAATAGCATCCAGGACCAATTATTCACTTATTCTTTATTCACTTATTCATTTATTCAAATTTCCTTTCAATTTATTTAGCTTATAGCTTTTAGTCCTAGATACTTAGTATTACTTATAACAATTTATCCCTATTTTTAAAAATTTTACCAAAGATTTAGTTCATATCACCTTTAGCAAACTCTAATAAAACAAGATCCGGATACTAGGAAGGAAACAATTTTCTACTGTGACGCTATTAAGATTCCATAGAATCATAGACATGAAGGAGGAAACAATTGAAAGTGGAAAAACAAGGATTAGAATACAGCCGTGAGGAAACAAGGCTTAGGTTGACTTTAGCATTTAGCATATGCTTTTTCAGATATGAATGTGAATGTTGGATACGAGTATTTGTTTAATACAATTATATTCAAACATTTCCAAAATTTTCACTCTTTTTACGGTCTTTGGAAGTTAACATTCTCATAATCATGTCTGAATATGTGTTGAACTGAATTCTTCAAGAAAAATGAAAATTTGGAAGGTGTGCTGCAGGCAGTTTTAAGTTTTTTTTTCCACCAAAATTGAAGTTTTGGAGCTATTGAAATCTGCAACAAATTTCTACCTGTGAAGCTATTAAGATTCCTACAATTATATTTTCAATTTAGTGCAGAAATCAGGCTCTGATTGAACTTTCAGTAGAAATTCAACCAGGTGGTTTCAGTGCTGGAGCATTGGGATTTATAATCACTAGAATGATGCTACTTAGAGATTTTATGGATAATTCAATCCATAAAGTACTTTTATTTGATTCTACATGAATGAGTCTAAACAAAGAGTCAAAATACATGGTTAGTTTCCATGATAACAAACAACTCTTGGGAAAATTTGATCAACATAGAGTTAGAGATGATGTTAAAGAGTTGGAAAATTATAAACCCGATGTGAGGCAATCGTCACATTTTTGTTTTCTTAACAAGGTTGAAAAGGATTGTTTGGTGAGGGCAGGAGCTTGAAATTTGAATCAGATCCTCAGGATTGGGCTTTGATTTGATGAATATATAAGAGTTCAAATTTTAAAACGATTCCGTCGAATCATTAATCATGAATTTTTTAAAAATAATTTTTATGAACTGTACAATAGACATAGAAGATACTTTAGATTCATTAAAAAAATAAAATGAATTTCTTTATCAAGTTTTAATATGAAATCTTATCAATAGTAAAAAAAAATGAGGTAGAAAAAATTGAAAAAAAATTATGGACTGCTTGCGAAGAAAAGTTTGATTCAAACATTTTCCTTTGAATTTTCAAACGCGTTTTGATTGGGTAACCACAGACAAACATGTGATCGAACTCTGATCTTTAATGAATTCACTTTCGCTAATGGGCCTACGATTTCTTGGTAAACACACTTGGCGACATGTAACAGTAGGGAGTTGCAAGCTTAAACAAGGTACTTTGGGTAGTCTTCAATTACTTTAGATTATTGTGTTTTGATAGAAAGATGAAACAAGACCAGTGCGCATAAACTATGGGAGTCCGAGATGCATTATCCATTCCCCAATGTTAAATATCAAGCTTCATTGTTGAATCCTTCTTTAGAATTTGAAGTAGCCTTCCTGATGATGTGGCGAGCAATGGCATCTTCTGTTTGGTAACAAAGAGCGATTTTTCACCCTCAACGAAACAATTTCTCTTTGCATACCATCCCACCAATGCCATGGTTTAAAGTGTGTTTCAATTCCTCATGAGGGTGCTCTTTTTGTTTGTGAGGGTATGATCTCTGATGCGGACAGCTGCCATGATTTGGTTTCTGAGTCGGAAATCCATAAAAACCTATGAATAAGATGAAAACCGCAAGGTCATTTTTCGCAAGTGGAGTTATCAATGGGATAATATATGTAACTGGGGAAAACAGTGGAGATCTTTAAAACTTAACTCAGAAAAGGGACATATATGGCCTCTTATCATTCTGCGGTTCTCAGCAGACAGAAGGCTGGTTTGTTAAAATTGTAAAATATATATAGACATACTAATATTTAAATTTAAAATTTATCTAATAGTCAAATGTCAAAATTATTTTATTTATTGTTTTATAGACTCCGAAAGAAATTAAAATATGGTTGTCATAATAATGCAATAAAAAATCAAAAATTTTAATCTTTGACCTTTTTTTTTTTGTTTCAAAATCATATATATCAAAACGAAACAAAAATAATATAGTGGTTCAAAGTCAAATAATTAACAAGCACATGTATTGATAATTTTGGCATAGACTAAAATATTAAAGTAATTCACGCACATACATGTATTTATAATCAAATAGAAAAACTTACCCTGGATATACTATGTAATTTCAAACTTGTATTTATGATTAAAGTTGTATTTCTTCTTCAAGAAACTAATGCTCGGCCTGGGAGCTGAGGTAGAAAGTTTGATTATGGGTTAATTTTTTTTAAAATTAAAATATTTATAAAAGCTATATAATATAATGCCATGCAAATGCAATTTTTTTTTTCAAACACAAGATTTATAATAATCACCCTTGCAATATTAATTTCTAAATAAAAATATTAAATTTCTAATCAATGTTTAAGAAATCTAAGATTATAAATACAATTAAACTTAATATCTTTAATGATTTGTATTGATCAACCTTTAAAACTTATTACTTAATCTCGATGTTAGGAATTTTATATAAAATCAATGTCCAAAAATCATTCAATAAATAAATAAAATTTAATCTTACATAAAAAAAAATTAATCTATCACAAGAAAAGCTATAATATAAAAAAATTTTAATCTATCACAAGAAAAACTATAATCCTAATTTTCTAAAAGATTAATCAATAAAACTTAAAAAAAAAATAAAAGCTATTACCAAATTAGGGAGACCCATCTCAAAGTATTCAAAGATTGAACACCTATATTGAGAGTGTGAGAAAAATAAAATTTTGAGAAAAAATGTGACAAGGGATTTAAGAAAATAAAAAGATTAGAGATTTTTAGTTTTTAGTGAGTAGAAAGAGATTCGTTTATTTTTATAGAAAATAATTGGTGTTACAAAATAATTATTTTTCAAAGATTTTAATGACCTTTTCAATATTTTTTCGAAATCATTTTTTTATGAAACAATTTTCAAATATTTTATGGGTCCATACACCAATTATATAATTGTAAATATATATAAGTACTATTTTTTTCTTACTTTTTCTTTTTGTGGTGGCTCTGCCATTGGCTAGGGTCATAGCTTACTTAAGACTCGGATCGAGCTTACTTCAACTTGGATATTTTCAATTTTGGATATTTTAGGACTCAGGCCCTTTCGGACTTGGATTTTTTCAAATTCAAACTCAGATCAAGGCGAGTGAGCTCTGATAGATTCAAACAATGTTGAATTTTATAAGTTATAAATATTTTAATTTTGAATGTAATTGTAACAACCCGCCTATGTAGTCCCAGTTGGTGGTTTGTGTGGGTGGATTTTTGGCTAAGTATAAGCCAAGGAAGGCTGATTTACGCCCTATCCACCAAGTTAAGTTAGTGTTGGTTGTCACGCCATGATTGGCGGATTGTTTGGCTAACCAAGTAAGTTTGTAAAGATGTGGTAGAAGGTTCGTCTTTTGGTGAAGTGTAAACTATTAGATTATACGTCTTGGCGTGTTCGGTGTGGAGAACCTGCCAATCAGCGGATTCTTTTGGCAAGCCTTGTGTTGGCAAACCCTTCTGTTATTATTTTCTAGTGACTTATTGTTAGGTCATGGACCCAATATTTTTCTTTACAAGCACATAGGTATGTTGTTCAATTTTAGTTGGTTTCTTATTAAGACCTAATTGGAATTTAACTAGAGTGAAAGGATGTTTAAGGTAGGATTTTTCTAGAAATTATTATGTCGGCCACCAAAGGGTGTTGAGTCCTCTACATGGCTGGCCACGTGTAGGATTATGAAAGTTGTGTGGTCTATAAATAACGATGTGGTTGATGTAGTGGGGGTTCTTCTTCTTTTCTTTCTTCTATCTTATTTTTATTTTTGTACCTCGAGAAGAGGGAATATCCTCGTCGAAGAAGAACCAATGAGTGTCCAAATAACAAGTAAAGGTCGTGGAGTGTAGCAAAAGACTTGTGGTGTAACTAGCTTCTTTGAGATCTTTTGTGAGTAACCAATTTGTGTGAGTTTTCTATAAGTCTACTCTGAGTCCCTGTATACTATTAGTTTCCAGACTATCATAGTTAAGGTTTATGAATTCAGGTAAAATCGTCTCCTCTGGACGTGGTAAGTTGTTGAATGTAACCGTCTGCATGTGCATGTAGGTGATAAGAAATAAATGTGCCTTCCTTGGTGTCAGTATTCGAATATGTTGTGCCACTGGTAGGGCGTGTTAGTTGCTAACTATATTGGTGTATGTTTTGGGTTACTGGTCAAGCATTTTAGTTGTTAACCAACCTGGTGTTATAGGTGCTGCCATCGGTAGGGCATGTTAGTTGTCAACCATGGCAAAGAGCCCTGATCTTGTGGGAAAACATGCATATGTTCAAAATAGCGTAGACTAAGACATTTGTTATGATGTATAGATATGGGATCCAAGGTTAGCATAAGGAAAGGCGTGGAAAAGAGTAAGAAAATGTGAACACTAATATGTTGCACAAGGTGCATGTTATGAAAATGTGAATCCAGATTTCTTGCATGTAATGTATGCTATGTATATTCAAAGTGAGGTATGAGACCGCCAAAAATAAATGTTCATTATGCAGTTGCATTGCATGGTATTATTGCATGATAAGTATTAGGTCTTAATCTTATTTAATGTGTTTTGGACAAAATGTGTCTGTATGTTGTAGTGCTTGGCATATTCTATCAATCAAAGGAGAGTCATACTCAGTAGGCATATAGATACCAGTCAACTGGTATGCTTGGGATGATAGAGTAAGTGATGGTAACTTTTGTGTCCATTCAAGTAAAGTATCTGTTCTGTTGATGTTAATGAAACTGTTCTCCGAGAAAGTAGTTGCAAACTATATTTGACAAATAATAAAGTCCGCTAGGGGATACTATCCACCAGGGATAGGCATTCGCCACTGTTGTATGTAAGAGTGTTTACGCCCAAATGTTTCTACGAGAAGCCTACTAGCTTATTATTATTTAAAAATAAATTCTTGAGTTATCCCTGCTTTGAGTGCTCGTGGAAGGGTTTCGGGCAGAAAATAGCGACCTTTGTTGTAAGCCTCGAATATGTTTGTCTTGTAACATGCATATACTTTCATTTTGGATAGGTGGTGTAACACCCCTAACCCGTATCTGTCGCCGGAACAGGGTTACGGAGCGTTACCAAAACTTTCAGAACATTTTCAGATAATTCCTGTAAATTTTCTATTCATTAACCGAGATTATTCATATTTTCCCTTAAATGGACCCTCAAAGCCCAAAACGAGCATTAGAATTAAGTCAGGACTTAATCAAAAACTCTAACAATTTTTCGCTAAATTTCAAAAATTTTCCAAGGTGCAAGGCTCACACGCCCGTGTGGTCCAAGGGACGCGCCCGTGTTACATGTCGTGTTCGACCCCGTGTAACTCTTTGACTTGTGCACACGGCCATGCCACACGCCCGTGTGCTAGGTCGTGTGGTTAATTAATTCATTACGAAATTAGGTGCAGGTTTCACACGGCCAAGACACATGCCCGTGTTCTAGGCCGATTAGCACACACGGCTGAGACACACGCCCGTGTCTCTTCCCGTGTGCTCAATTTTCAGCATTCTGTTTTCTCGAATTAAAGGTGCAAGGGACACACGACCTAACTACACACCTATGTACCTGGCCATGTGTCATACACGGTCTAGACACACACCCGTGTGTCTGCCCTTGTGGACAAAATAAAATCACTTCTAGCTTCATTTCTCGCCCAAAATCTCACCCATGACTTGTACTTGAAACACACATCCAATATCAATCAACTCTAGTATTCAACTTAAGCAAATTCTATCATTCATCACGGCATATCATTTCATGCATACATATCTATAATCTTACCTTAGTTAAGTCCACAAGTTAGACATAGTTTGATCAACTACTTAACATATATGTAGCTACCATAGTTTGACATTAAAAGTATATTAAAACAAACCATTATAGCCATTCTAATGGCTAGATTACAAGCATCATTCACATTTACATGCCAATATGGCCAATATCTCCTATACATGCCATTACAACCATAATTGATTTACCATATTGTACTGACATGGGTCGATGGATAGTATAAGCAACCTCTACCAAGCTTCCAATCCAACTAGCTTCTGATTTACTCTAAAATAGGGAAATCAAACTAAGTAAGCCTAAAATGCTTAGTGAGTTCGTATAACATGGTACTTAACTTACAATTCATTCTATTTTGAAGTAACTATGTAAGGCATATTCAATCAGTTTGCCCTCAAGCCCTACACATATCCTCATTGCCCTTGTTAGTCATAAAATCCATAATAAAATCACAAACATATATGGGATCAACAAAAATCAAGTTTCCATGCATATATGCTTTCCACAACATGTATTCATTTAACATGTCTAAATCATCTCTTTCTATTACAAGTATAATTTCATAATAGTTCATCTCGAGTTCAGATCATTTCATATCAGATCTTTACCCATATTACTCGAAATATCAAGGTCACGATTAGTACATTCAAGGTGTACAGGTCTATAATCAAGGATGTACATATCATCAAATAAATTCCATGTACAATATCATCATTTCATATTTCCATATAGCAATTATCACGCATCGTCATTTTCATGTATTTCAGGCCGATATGTGTAATAACTCATTTCTTATTCATATCTTTTCACGTCAAGAAATTTTACCCGTTGAATTTATCTGAAATATAGATGGATACATAGGTAGTACACTCGTGGTGTACAAATCAAGATTCATCAATTCATATTCAATGGTACCTATAAGGTACTATTTCAGGGAGTACACGCTCGAGCCACACATGTATACAACAGGATTACCAGTCCAGGCTAAATCCTTTTTATGACATATGCTCTAAAGAGCTTGATCTGGATTACTAATTCAGGCTAAATCCAATCTATAACATATGCTCGAGAGGCCTTATATCAGTATTACCCGTCCAAGCTAAATCCTTTCTGTAATGAGGTCAATAGGATTACTCGTCCGAGCTAAATCTTGTTAGCAACAAATGCAGTACCTCATACATTTTGGGAAATCAAATATCCATTGATTTTACATTTATTCAACCGGGAATTAAAAAATTTTCAAGAATTATTGGGCATGCTATTATTTCATACATCCATTACATTCATATAATTCAAGTAAACATATTCCACATTCATTTCAAGCATATAAGTAACATTTTTATCGCTTATCCTTTATCAGGAATTATCGTTGATCGAGCTTTGTCAGGCATATATTCAATGTCATATACATACATGATATTTATACAATTTACAAACACAACATCTAAATCAAGCATATAAAATACACAATTTAGTTACACAAACTTACCTCAACAAATGTTCGTGTACGAAAAATCTACTAATCTGACAATTTCCTCTTTTCCTCGTTCTAACTCCCAATTTGGTCTATCCAGATCTATATGATTAAATTTAACATCAATTTATCATATTCCATATTCAAGTGGACTAAATTTTCATCCTAGGAAAAATTACCATTTTGCCCCTAACTTTTCCATAAATTTTCATTTCGTCTCTAGGCTCGAAAAATCAAATTTATGCAATTTACTCCCTATTCCAAGCCTAACCAAAATTCCAACATAGAATTTGCATCACATATATTCTATAAATTTAAGAATTTTTCATCAATTTTCACCACTTTCCATTTTAGTCCCTAAATCATGTTTTAATCAAAAATCACTTTCTAAAAGTTGTTTATCTATCAACAACCTTTCATTTTCTACCATAAATTTCTAATTTTTAGCATATTCATCCATGAACCAAATTTCACACATTGTTAACTTTTCAAATTAATCCTTCAAATAGATAGATTAAGCTATCCTAGTTTCAAAAATATCAAAATTACTAAAAACGGGCCAAGGAAACTTTTTCCATGTATTTTTTGGGAAGAATATGATAAAATAAGATGATATTTCTTTTTATCATCTTTTAATTAATTAAATTATTTCACTTTCCAATTTAGCCCTTGCCCTTTTTTTAAGTTTCCGTAGATGAGTCACCAAAATATCTACATTCTTTCTTTAATGGTTTAATTACCATATAAGGACCTCAAGTTTTGAATTCCATAGCTATTTAATCCTTATAGCTACTAGAATTCAACTTTTGCATTTTATGCAATTTGGTGCTTCTCGTAATTAAGCACATAATCAATAAAATCTTCTTATCAAAATTTTCACATGACATTTCTATCATATTATGGACCATATAATAAAATAAAAATAAATTTTATTTTCGGCTTGGAATTGTGGTCTCGAGACCACTGTTTCGATTTTACCAAAATTAGGCTGTTACAACTCTCCCCCCTTAAGAAATTTTCGTCCTCGAAAATTTTACCAGTAAAGAGATTCAGACATTATTTTCTCATAGTTTCCTCCAGTACCTAGGTAGTTTCTTCTATATCATGTTATTGTCAGAAAACTTTTACTAAAGTTAATTTTTTATTTTTTATTTTTTTCACTTCACAGGCCAGAATTTCTACCAATCCCCCACTGTAAGTCGTGTTAGGCTGAATTTAACATTTATCAAAGCAATACAGATGATGGATTTGATCGATACTGTCATAACACATATACTCATAAAAAACATTATGAATTCTGTAGAACTCTGATAATAATATCAATCAATGCGCCACATGTCTAGTTCTTTTCAATTATCTCATATGACCCATTAAACCACAGAATTAATTTGCCTTTACTGCCAAATCGGAGAACTTTCTTCCATGGCGAAACTTTAAAAATTATTTTGTCGCCAATCTGAAACTCCATTTCTTTTTATTTCAGATCCACCTCAGATTTCTAACGATCAAATGCTACTTTTAAACTGTCTCAGATCACTTCATCTTTTTTCGGTTTCAAAGAATCAAACCTACTAATGTATCTTTTCTCACTGAACTCCATCCAAAACACCGGAGTTTTACATTTGTAACCATATAAAGCCTCGTACAGTATAATTTTCTACTTGACTGTTAACTATTATAATAAGAAAATTCAACCTAAGGCAAATACTTTTCTCAGTTACCTTCAAATTCAAGTATACAACATCGAAGCATATCTTCCAAGATCTGAATTGTATGTTTAGATTGATCATCAGTTTGAAAATGAAATACGGTACTAAAATGTAACCCTATACCTAGAGTTTCTTGTAACTTGTTTCAGAATCAGAATATAAACTATAGATCTCTATCAAAAATAACAGAAGCTAGCACATCATATAATCTGACAATCTCAAAAACAGATCATTCAAGCAATTTATCAAGTAGGAAGTCCACTCATACTAGGATGGAATGTGCAGGCTTCGTCAAACAATCGAAAATTACTCAAATAGTATCTTTCTTTTTCATAGACAATGATAATTTCGATATAAAGTTCATAGTAACTTTATCTCATTTCTATTTCAGTATCTTCACTGGCTATAATCATCCTGAAAGTTCCATCCTTATCTTGCTAATACATCCCACATTTAAACACAGATTCAGAAATACCACATTTCATTTCGAGCTACTAATATATCTTTTTCAAATCATTATACATTTTATCATTCCCTAAATAAATAGACGTAGTACCACTATGATCATTCATATAAAATTTTATGTATAAACTCTAAATTCTTCAGTACACAGACTTTGCCTCTAAATAACAGACATTTATTAGATCTATTTTGAAATTCTAAATTAGAAATTATTTCACATTGTATTCATTTAACTTACAATTCATAATTACTTTTCTGAGTTTTACTGATCTGTCATAAAATCATCGATTTAGCTCTATACTAAGCTAAAATTGAGCTACTATCAGACAATCATAATCGATATCCATGGCTTGCAAAGTATACAGAGATTTTCTATTCAGAATATCTCTAGTCACATTCACTCTTTCCGAGTGATATTCAATTATCAAATCATAATCTTTCAACATTTCAAACCATATACGCTATCTCATATTCAAATCTTTTATCAACATTAGATACTTCAAACTTTTATAATCAGTGGATAAATGACTTTTTTCATCAAACAAGTAATGTTGTCAGATTTCAATACAGGCTATTACCTTGCCTTACTGCATCAAAACATAATCTAATCACATTCAATAATACATCTCTGTAATAACAAACTCCTTACCCGATTCAGGCTGAACCAGAATTAATACTTCAGTCGATAGAGCTTCCAACTAGTCAAAAATTTACTGATATTTATTGGTCCATTCAAATCTTACCTCTTTTCTGTGATAACTGGGTCATCAATGTAGCTATTTCAATTATTAACATTGAAGCTTTGAGTTTTTCCAAAGCCACAACCATCAGATAGATTTTAAACCACTGTGCAATAATATGACTGACATTTCAGTTGTATAGATAAAGCAACACTTCAACATCAATAGTGCACCACAACTTAAAAGAGGGAAAATAGAAAGTGGCCCCAATAATAACCAATGCAATAACACAGTTTCTATAATTTGTGATCTCTATCATCATACCTCATGATCAAGTCAATATTTATAACAGTAATAAATGTAATTACCTCCGATAAAAGAATATCTTTCACAAGTAACCCATGTTTACATAATAAAGAGATTGATGATATCTCATAGAAAATTTAGAAGAGTAATATCACACATATTTAGTAGAAACAACTGTGATAAAGAAAATATAATTTTACATATTTGCAACTCGGGATTTTAATCAGTAGAAGTAGAAAATGATATCATATGAACCTTATCATCCAATCTTATATCAACCTTAGTGAATTAGAAAGCCCAAATAAGATAGAGTAAAACTGCTCATGATTTGTGACATCCCGAATTAAGGCCTATTCAGAATAGTGGTTTCGAGACGACAAATTCAAGATAGAAATAATTATTTTATGATTTTTATGAGGTCTATACTATGAATGCATGCTTATGTGAAAGTTTCGTGAAGAAATTCTACGCATGAAATGTCTAATTGAATTTTAGGGACCAAATTGAATAAAATGCAAAACTTGCATTTTAGAAGCTTTAAGCATGATATTGCTTTAGATTATGAATTAGAGGGTCCTAATATAAATTTGACCAATTTCTATAATTTTGGACAAAAATGGACATGTATAGGAAAATTTTGAAAGGAAAACCCTAAGGGCATTTTGGTCATTTGGTAATTAAATGAATAAACAGGAAAAATAAGTCAAAATTGGTGTCCATCTTCTTCTCTCATTGCAAAAAATTGTAGGACACCATAGCTAGGGTTTTATTTAACATTTCAAGCTTGATTATAAGTCAATCCTAACCCCGTTTTTAATATTTTTTGCATTTTTGAAATGTATGAAGCATGATCTATCAATTTCTAGCTATATTTTGAGCTAGGGTTCATGTATTAAATTTGAACCATGTGTAACATGCATGTATTTTTTTGATTAATGGAG